>NC_083705.1:23966167-24269197 GCF_033118175.1 Dama dama
TTATTCAGTTCAGTTCAGTCTAGTTGCTCAGTCATGTCTGACTCTTTGCAACCCCATGGGCTACAGCACGCCAGGCTTCCCTGTCCATTACAAACTCCCAGAGCTTACTCAAACTCAAGTCCATTGAATCGGTGATGCCATCCAACCATTTTATCCTCTGTTGTCCCCTTATCCTCCTGCCTTCAATCTTTCCTAGCATCAGGGTCTCTTCCATTGAGTCAGTTATTTGCATCAGGTTGGCCAAAACATTGGAGTTTCAGCTACAGCATCAGTCCTTCCAAAGAATATTCAGGACTGACCTCCTTTAGGATGGACTGGTTGGATCTCCTTGCATTCCAAGGGACTTTCAAGAGTCTTCTCCAATAACACAGTTCAAAAGCATCAATTCTTCTGCACTCAGTTCTCTTTATTATTAACTGGTGTTATTATTAACTGGTAAAATGTCTTTATATTCTAGATGCAAGCTTAACATCAGACTTAGATACTGTGAATGTTTCCTTCCAGTCTGGCTTACATTTGAGTTTTCTTAAGCATTTCAAAGAATAAATGGTTTTAGGTTTGATTAAATCTAAATTTGATCATTTTTTCCCCTAAAATCATAAGCTTTTTCTGTTACAGTTTGTACTTTTATTGTCCTAATAATTTTTTTCCACCAAGGTCCCTAATTGACCTGCTTTTGTTTACTTTTCAGTGTCCCCTGGTTGTTGCTTTCTGGACTTTTTCTGGAACTTTTAGTGACAATTATTGGTAGACATAGGCTAAGTGGACTCACTTCATCTTGGGTGCTTATCATCTAATAGTATTTTTGAGACATCATAAACAAATGAGAAAGAAAGCTCTACCATCACATAATTGAGATCATTCGGCTACAGAAAATAACTTTTAAACATGTTTCGGATGTGTCCGAGATTATTTGATTATATGGGAAGCAGTACATAATGAAGGTATAGATTTGAACTTTTTAAATAATGCCTCCCTTTTTCTTGTTGCTTGAATTATTTCCTGATAATATGTGACATTTAAATGGAGCTTATTTATTTCTGGTCACAATACTAGTATAAAATTCTATAGTCTACTTTGCATGTCATATTTCTTAAATATGGCACATTTCTTGAACATGACATATTCTTTCTTTTATATTTCCTGCAAGAGATGAAACCATAGCCTTTTACATCAAATGCTCTGAGATTTGTGGGGAAAAGATGGATAATGCTTCTTCCATTTAGAGTAGCATTTCAGCACCAGGGATTGCCACACATTATAAATCAGAAGGAAGACAAGACCAGTACTTACCTCTTGCAATGGGAAATTGTTGCCATTTGGAATGAAGTTCAGGCAGCAGTTCAAGAATCTACCTTATTCCAGGGCACCTCAGACATTCCAACATTTTCTCAGACAGGAGAATTTCATGTAGGTGAATGACAGTCTTTCAGTTCAGTTGCTCAGTTGTGTCTGACTCTTTGCAACCCCATGGACTGCAGCACACCAGGCTTCCCTGTCCATCACCATTTCCCAGAGCTTGCTCAAACTCATGTTCATTGAGGTGGTGATGCCATTCAACCATCTTATCCTCTGTCATCCCCTTCTCCTCCTGCCTTCAATTTTTCCCAGCATCAGGGTCTTTTCCAATGAGTCAGATCTTTGCATCAGGTGGCCAAAGTATTGTAGTTTCTACTTCAGCATCAGTCCTTCCATTGAATATTCAGGACAGTCTTTAGACACTCTATTACATGTTTTAGGGACATCAGTCCATAAATAATCAGTGTCTTGATAATTACTTTTGATGCTAGATGGATTTTATAAGAATGTCTTTACAAGAAGGCAACATTTGGAGTCTTACTCAGTATTTACTCTGTGTGTGTGTGTGTGTGTGTGTGTGCGCGCGTGTTTGTGTGTGTGTGTGTGTGTGTGTGTGTGTGTGTGATTTTGTTACTGTGACACACAGTGGAGGTCTGGAAATGATAACAATGCCATTCTGATCAATTTACCAAGTACACAAAATGTTCACACATTTCTGGGAAAACAAATTTTTGATCTCATCCTGTACCAGTTTGGATTGAAAGGGAGTAGGTGCAAGTGTATTAAGCCCCTCCAAATGTTTCAAATGTTAAAATTAAAAATGACACATTTAAACTGTATTATTTAGAGTTTTTAAAAATATACTGCAAGCATTACTCTTGTTTTAAGTCATTTTTAAGCTAATGAGAATTCTATATGTGATAGTTACATAATTTCCAAATGATGACATTTGAGTAAGTTCTTATTGAAAGGTTTAGGGACTGAGAAAATAGATAAAAACATAAATCTCTTGATCATGAAAAATATGAGACTATTCTCTCCTGCCCATGCTTCTTATGAGTAACACTTTTCTTCCTTGATGAAAGTCAGTGCAACAACCCAGACTTGCAGTCATGTATTTTATAATTGCTGATTTTTATCTTCACAAGTGAGAGAGACAGGTTATTTCCCAGATGGTAGAGTTCCACAAATGAAACAGTATAGTGTATATATATCATATGTTATAGTATATTATATATTTGTAATTCTTTTGCAGGAATGCCAATATTGTTCCAAATACAGCAGGTAATTCATATACCTACATGGCAAGAATTTCTAGAAGAGTGATATTTAAAATGATTACAAGCCACAAAAACACTTTTCTGCTAAGTTTTCATTTTTAAAGTGGCCACATTTCTCAGTGCCTCATATTATCTGTTTTTCAGTGCTGTAGAAAAGGTATCTTTCAAAACACATGTGTTTTATATACCTCATTATAATCTGCCATACCTGGCCCAGGTGGTAAGGGAAAGAAAGTTTTCTGGAATGATATTGGAATGATCTCTGCTCTTCCTCTTCTAAAACCGGACAGGGAAATGCCCCACACAGAGGGCTTTACTGGTGAGTTAAACATCATTAAATAAAGAAATAATTCCAGTATTCAAAACTTGTCTGGACAATAGGAAAGGAAAGTAGCTTGATAACAAAGGTAAAAAGAATAGTATGAGAAAGAAATACTACCAGTCTCAAGTGTAGAAGAGAGTCAGATTCCTCAACAAAATAGCAAACATAATCTAGCAGTATATTGATTATACCAATGTAAAAATCCTGGCTTTATTCCAGGAAAACAAAGTTTGAATGTTTGTTTCACATTGGAAAATCAATCGTTATGGTTCTTCACATTCATAGATGAAAAGGGAATATCATAGCATATTAATAGAGAAGGAAATGCATCTAATTTTGTCACCATTCATTAAAAGGAAAACTTCTTAGACACTAATATTAAAAGGTATCTTTAGTCATGATGATGAAATCCTCTCTCTTTGTGTTTGAAAACATCTCTGGTAGCTTCTAAGAGGAAGTAGTATCTGATGAAAAGATCTGGCTTCTTGTAATTAAAGGTGGGTGGGAAGCAGATTGCAGAAGAGCAACATTCATGTAATGGGATTTTTGCCTGTTCCCACCACTCCAATTTACACTGAAAAGCAGTTGACTCTAAATGTAAAGCAATGTTTCTCAAACCTTAGCAAGCCTTGGGATCACTGAAGTAGTTGCTTTCCCATTCTGTGAGTGTTTGATCTAGTGCTTCTAGATTGAGGCCAGACAATTTTCATTTCTAACAGGTTCCCAGGTGATATTGACACTACTTTTGGATATCCAGGGGCTTCCCTGGTGGCTCAGAGGTTAAACTGCCTGCCTGCAATGCAGGATCGAACTGGGTTCGATCCCTGGGTTGGGAAGATTCCCTGGAGAAGGAAATGGCAACCCACTCCAGCATTCTTGCCTGGAGAATCCCATGGATGGAGGAGCTTGGTGGGCTACAGTCCGTGGGGTCGCAAAGAGCTGGACACGACTGAGTGGCTTCACTTTCACTTTGGGTATCCAATGTTGAAAGTCTCTGGGCTTCAACAACAATGACAGTTATTTGGATTATAGAGGCAAGACAATGATCATGGTAATTATTTTTATGTACTTCTGCACAAAAACTACTCAGAGCTTTAAAATTCTAGTTGTGATATTTCTGTGCCATTACCAGATTGTTTTGATTGCTGTACTTCATAGAATAGCCTGAAATGGGAGAGCCTGATTGTTCCAGTATCATTTTCTCTCTCAAGATTGTTTGGCTATTGGGGTCTTTTGTTTTTCCATACAAATTAAAATTTTTTCTAGTTCTATGAAAAATACTATTGGTAATTTGATAGGAATTACACTGAATCTGTACATTGCCTTGGGTAGTATGGTCATTTTAACAATAGTGATTCTTCAAATTCAAGAACACAGTATATTTTTACATCTATTTGTATTCTTTGATTTCTTTCATCAGTGTCATAGTTTTTGGAGTACAAATCTTTTGCTTCCTTAGGTGAGTTTTCTCCTAGATATTTTATTCTTTTTGATGTGATGGTAAGTGGGATTGTTTCCTTAATTTTGCTTTCTGATCTTTCATTGTTAGTGGATAGAAATTCAACAGATTTTTGTATATTAATTATGTACTCTGCAACTTTACCAAATTCATTGATGAGCTCTGCTATTCATTGGTAGCGTCTTTAGCATTTTCACTATTATCATTTCATCTTCAAACAGTGACACTTTTACTACTGTTTTCCAGCTTAGATTTCTTTTATTTATTTTTCTTCTCTGACTGCTGTGGCTAGGACTTTCAAAGCTGTGTTGAATAAAAGTGGTGAGATTGAACATCCTCTTTGGTTCCTAATCTTAGAGGAAATTCTTTCAGCTTTCCACCACTGAGTATCAGGTTAGCTGTGCATTTGTCACACATGGACTTTATTATCTTGAGTCCATGTTCCCTCTCTACTCACTTTCTGGAAAATCTTTATCATAAATGGATGTTGAATTTTATTAAAAGCTTTCTCTGCATCTACTGAGGCAATCACATGGCTTTTATTCTTCAGTTTGTTAAAGTGGTATATCACACTGATTGATTTGCAGTCTATTGTTGATTCCATCTAGTTTATTTTTCATTTCAGCTATTGTATTCTTCATCTCTGTTTGGTTGTTCTTTATATATTCTAACACTTTGCTAAAAAACTTATAAACTCAAGCTAGGTGTATCCAGTCTTCTCCCAGATTCTTTGATCATCCTTTTTTTTTTTTTTTTTTTTTTTTACACTCTACATGCTTTTTTATTACAAGACTACCGAGCATATGTGGAAAATTCGTCATCCGGTAACTACATCTAAAGCACAAATATTTGGGGAAAAAAAAAAGAATAAACAGAGTCATTAAATTATGATATGATTAAATCATCGACCAAATAGAAAATTTATATAATAAAGCCAGAAAAAAAAGTTGTAAAATATAGTTTACAATAATTATTCACATTCAAGGCTGTACATCCATACATACAACAACGTGGCCCCGAACATGAATTCAATCCAAATAATTCATATATTAGATTTTAAATAACACAGACTGAACTAGAGGCCAACAATAGCCAGCAAATAACCTTATATAAGAATAAAAATACAAAAGTGTATATCCTAATATCATTGCATTATTTGTTTTCATAAGTTCTTTTTTTAATTTTTGCTTTGCCTGTACATCACAGTTACAGCTACAGACCAGGTAGAGAATATTACACGTTATAACTGACTGCCACCAACCTGAAAGACAGCTAACATACTACTGATTCATCCTATTTTGTGTTGTTAAGGAACAGCTACAGCAGCTCTAAATATTGCAAAAATTTGATTTTGCAATTTGTCGATGTCCAATCAAACATCACGATAGAGGCTTTTCATCAGCAAAATGAACCCCTATTCATAGTTATTCAGCCAGATGGTTTAGACTAGGGTGTATTACACAGCTAAAAAAGTTTGCCTTTTCTAAAAAGTTCTCTGTACATAGTTTGGTATTTCTTCATAGTGAAGAAATGGGTCTGGGGGAAATTCAGGTATCCTTGGAGGCTTGCCCACCATGCTGTCTGAGCTCAGATAAAACTGCCCTCTGCTGAACAGCTTCCTCCCCAGGCCAGATCTCCACAGGCAGCCTAGTTCACAACCCTGCAGTCTTGGGCCAGCAGCCTGCACCCCTCAGAGGCTCTGGGAGTGACTCCTGCCAAGTTAAGGCACTTGCCATGTAGTCTGCCTAAGAGGCAAGGGCCACACCCACTCGAGTCACCATCAGTTCATGCTAGGTTTGGGTATGAAAGGAAACAACATGGGGAAACGCATATGGTGCCATCTCCAAGAACAGTACCTTCACCATGATCTCACAGCTGCTCAGCCTCTGCTCTGGTCTATGGACCAAACAGAAGGAGGTGATCAGAGGGAAGGGAGGAGAGCTAATTCTGCACAATCTGGCCACAACCTCTGACAATGTCCAGTGGCACTGAGCATGGCACCCAGAAAAGTCTCTCATGCGTGTTTCACCTCAGAATTGACAGACCCCAATCTAAAGTGCAGAAATTAAGGATGAAGCCAAATTTGGGTGGTCTGGACTTAAAGACAACTAGGCAACCTGAAACACTGGTGGGCAAGGAGAGGGGAGGAGAAATCCTTAAATCCTTGTCAGCCAGGACAATCACGTTCTACAATGAAAAAACCTGGCCAGCATTGATCATCCTTATAATCACTACCGTGAGCTCCTTTTCTGGGGTTCTTCTTCTTCTTCTTTTTTTTTTTCCTATCACCACTTCACTCAGTTCTTCTGCTGGTGTTTTATTTTGTTCCTCTGTCTAGAACATGCTTCTCTGTCACCTCATTTTATATAAGTTGCTATATTTATTTCTATGTCTCTCATAGGTTGCTTACATTTCCCAGCTTTGAGGAAGTGGTCTTTTCTAGGAGACTTCCATATATCCCAGAAGTGCACTCCCCTCTCACCACCCAAGCTGTGTGTTCTAGAGGTTTCCTATGGGGGTTGTATAGATCCCTCTGCTGGGGCATGATGAATATGTGTGTAGTCTGGGAGGCTTGGTTGGCCCCAGTTCTAGCGTCTGCCTTGTGTGGAAGCTGTCAACCACCAGTTGACAGGACTGAGTCACCAAATGACCTTCTGCAGAAATCCAGGGGTCCTGGTGCTGATGTTGGCTCGCTGGTGGGTGGAGTTAGGGTCCAGAAGACTACTGGCAGGCAGTCAGGTCCTGGAGTCTGGTTATAGGGTCTAAGGAACCTTGTAATTGGTGGAGAAGGAGGTTATTGAAACATATGGTTACAGAGTCTGAGTTGTCTTAAAGTTTGTGTTGGCTTGCTAGTGGGTAGGGCCAGGGCCAGCTGGTCTCAGGGCATGGTCTGGTCTACTGTGAGCTGGTTGGGTATTCAGGTTGTGGAATTGTGCTTTTCTTGTTTGTGTGTGTGTGTGTGTGTGTGTGTGTGTGTGTTTGCCCCCTGCTAGATAAGGCTGGTTCAGAGGCTAGAGCAGGCTTTTCCAGGGGGCAGGGTGGAGACCAGGGGGTTCTGGAGCTGATGCCTGCCCACTGGCATGCAGAGTTGGGTCCTAGACCTCCTTGTGGGCAATCTAGAGGCTTGTTTAGAGGTAGCAGTAGGCTCAGGATGGCTGTAGGCAGCCTGTTTGCTGATGGGTGGGGCTATGTCTCCACTCAGCTGCTTCACCTTAGGTATTCCAGCACTCATGCCTACAGGCTATTGGGTGGGGCAGGTCTTGGTACTTGAGAACTAAAGGATGGATCCCACAATGGCACCTGTCAGCACCAGTGTCCATGCTGTGGAAAGCTCCCATGAGTGGCTGCTGTCAGTGCATGTGATGTCCCCAGGGTGAACTAGAGCTGCCACCCCCACCCCCACCTCTGTGGGACATTCTCCAAGACCAGCAGCAGGTCTGCCCAGGATCCTATCCAATTACTGCTTCTGTCCTGGGTCCCAGTACATGTGAGATAGTGTGTGTGCCTTCAGGAGTGAAGTATCTATTTTCTCCAGTCCTGCGGACCTCCCCAAATTAAGTTCCACTAGCCTTCAAGGCCAAATATTCTGGGGGCTCATCTTCCCTGTGCAAGACCCTCAAGCTGGGGAGCCTGATGTGAGGTTCAGAGGTCTCAATCCTGTGGGAAAATGTCTGTAATGTAATTATTTTTCTGTTTGTGGGCTGCCCACCAGGGGTATGTGACTTGACTATGTCACAAGGCTTTTGTTCTTTCTTTACATCTTTAGTTGTCTAATATCTTTTTTGGTAGGTTTAACTCTTTTTCATTGATGGTTGTTTTTCTGATGGTTGCGATGTTGGTGTACTTGTGAGAGGGGGTGAGCTTTCTTTTCTGCCATCTTGACTCCCACCCACCCTATGTCTTATGTTTGGAGCACTTAGTCCATTGACACTTAAAGTGATTATTGATAGGAGTATACTTCTTGCCATTTTGTTACTTGTTTTCCAGTTACTTTTGTATTTCTGCTTTGTTCTTCTCTTAGTTTCTTCCCTTGTGAATCGATAACTTCCTCTAGCGGTTTGCTTGTTTTCAGGGTCGACAGGTGTGTGTGTGCTCTTCACAAACATAGTCTAAGATTCTTTTATCCCTTCTAGTTACCTATGCATTCTCCAACCAGTGAAGGGGACTCATTTTCCCAGTGTCAGACCTCAGGGTCGGGGTGCCCAATATGTGGCTTGAAACATCCCTCCCCAGGGAGGATCTCAGCTCCCTCATGATGCTGCTTCTCTTCCTGTCCTCTCCCTGGAGCTCAGGTCCCTACCTGGTTGCTTCTTTTCCCTTTCTATCCAACTCCTCGTGGATCTTGCATACACCTCTAGTTGTATGAGTGTCTTTCTGCCAGTCTCCAGTTAGTTTTCAGTGAGAAATGTTCCACATGCAGATGTGTTTTAGATGAGTTCATGAGGGGAAGTGAGTTCTGTATGTTCCTACTTCCCCATTTTTTATCTAAGTCATATCTCTTCTTTTTTAATTTTTTTAAATTATACGATAATTACTTTACAATATTTTGATGGTTTTGCCATGTAGCAACATGAATCCGCATTAGGTATTTACATAAGATCTCTTATCTCTTATTTTTTGATATTAGATTTCTCCCTGATTATAAAATCTGGGAGAAATATTTTTGCTGTAATCAATAAAATGCAAGCAGGTAAATCATCTCCATTTTAAAAAATAATATTTTGCATTATCTTTATTATGACACCAATGGCTTGGAGTATCACTTATGTTAAAACTAATTTCTAAAATTTTATTATAAAATTTTACTATCAATGAGAAAAAGATGAGAGAATCTTATAGCGAATAGCCAAATGCCTAGTATAAAACCACCTGATTCTAAAAAAATTACTAAAAACTTTCTTTATGACATGTCTATCCAGCTATCCATATTTCTGTATAGATATAAGCAATGTGTCTTACTGACATGATACATTGTCACTTAATTTTTCTTTATTTGTTGCTCATATACTGAACTACAAGTTTGAGGACAATGACTGTGTTTAGTTTATAGTTCTTGGCCATAAAACAGTCTCAGTAGTGTCCTAGTGTGAATTTACTGTATTCAAGCTCATCAAAATGATGAATTTAGTACTCTTTTTGAAGAAATGTTAATGAACTCTTTAAATGCTGCTTGGTAACATGACCCAGTAAAAACTTAGGCTTTAGCAGCAGAAAAATATGGTTTTAATGCTTTGTTACTTTGGCCAATGTACTTTATTTTCTGTGCCTTGGTTTTCTTATGTATACTAGCCTATAAGATTCCTGTGAAGAGCAAGATTCACTAACAATAGCAAAGTTGCAGGATACCAAGTAATTATACAAAGGTCTATCACTTTGCTATATACTAGCAATGAATGCATGGCATTTGAAATTAAGAACACAATACCATTTACATGAACACCAAACAGGAAATTCTTAGGTATAAATTTGGTAAAATATGGATAATATCTATGTGAGTAAAACTACAAAATTCTGAAATATGAAATCAAAGCAGAACTAAATAAATAGATATTCCAGATTCATGGATGGGAAAATTCAGTATTGTAAAGATGACAGTTTTTTCCAGCATGATGTATAAATTCAATCCCAGTCAAAATCCTATCAGGTTATTTTGTGGCTATCAACAAACTGATTCTAAAGTTTATGTGGAGTGGCAAAGGATCCAGAATAGCCAATACAATATTGAAAAAGGAAAAAGTTGGTTGATTGACATCACCCAAGTTTAAGACTCACTATTCAGTGCTACAGTAATCAAGATGTTATGATATTGGTAGAACAGTAGAAAACTAGATCAGTGCAACAGAAAGAAAGCCAAACAGTTCATTTCAGTCGCTCAGTCGTGTCTGACTCTTTGCGACCCCATGTTCTGCAGCATGTCAGGCCTCTCTGTCCATCACTAACTCCTGGAGTCCACCCAAACTGTCCATTGAGCTGGTGATGCCATCCAACCATCTTATCCTCTGTTGTCCCCTTCTCCTTCTGCCCTCAATCTTTCCCAGCATCAGGGTCTTTTCAAAAGTCAGCTCTTCACATCAGGTGGCTGATGTATTGGAGTTTCAGCTTCAACATCAGTCCTTCCAATGAACATCCAGGACTGATCTGCCTTAGAATGGACTGGTTGACCCACATAATTATTGTCAGCTGATCTTTAAAAAGGAGCAAATTTATTCTTTGAAAGAAATAAACTATGCAAGAAAAGTTAACTCAGTTAACTCAGTTTTTCATATTATTGGAACATAAGTCAACACAAAATTAGTAATAAAATTTAGAAGACTGCAACAGATAGCTAGACTTAGTATATGCAACTCAATTCTGAAGTTGCTCTCTCTCTCACTTAAATTAACTGGACTATTTGATGTGAATGAGGATATTGGTAACAATGTAATTTTACAGCCCAGGAGAGGAACAGCATTCAGAATGACAGCTCTCTAAAGGACTTTAAAACTAATGGACTGCTTCTCAACACCTTTATAAATCTTTGCAAACTTTTCCCAGAGTGGATATTAAAGGTATAATGAGTTGATGAATTGAACAGGGAACTAAACTAAGATAAACAGTGTAACAGTGAATCAATACATGATTTCAAGGAGAAACATTGCAAATGCTGTATTCAGCCATGTTGGTAAATAGAGCAGCACATGTGATATTCTCATGTTGTAGGGGAAAATATTCAAGGAACATTTTGAATGGGATTTAAAATACACTTATTTCCTTTCTTTTTAAATTTTATAGAAGTATGGTTGATTTACAATGTCGTGTTAGGTTTATTTTCTATTCCTGGAAAATTACAATGTATTTCTGTCACCTTCAGAGAATTTAATTGAACCAAAATTATCAAAGATGATTTAAATAACTATATTTGGTATGATAAAGAGCCATAACTCTGCCTCATTTGAGATCCTACCAACATAGTCTATTTCTATTAGAGCACTTGCCGTCTTCTATTCCTGATAATTTTTGTATATATCTATTTTGTTATCCTTTAAATCCCTGAGATCAGGTTTTCTTTCTGATTATTCTTTTATTCTCTACTTCTACCACAGTGAGCAGCTCATTTTAATGAATGCACAAATGAATGATTACATCAGTTAATAAGTATTTGTATACATATCTAGCTCTTTTCAATTTCTTTCTCTGTGTGTCAAGTCTAGTTTCTCCCTGCTTTTCTCATTTCACATTTGCATTTCAAATCAATATTAATCCAGTACCTGTGTATTTGCACTCATTCTGTTTGTTTTAAAACTTTTCATGATATTTCAGTCTCCATTAGGTAATTATTTCTTTGGATAAAGGAAGGAAAGCAAAACTTAAGTATTTTTACACACATTTTTCTCATCTAACAAAATGTATGTCTGAAAAGTGCCTCAAGTTACAATTTACTTTTACTTGAGAAATTTGCAATCCCAACATTACTATACTACAAATGAGAGGTGAAAAATGCCCACCAATAGAAATGTCTGTAAGTAATTTAACATGGAAACAGAGTATAAATTACATCTCTTCAAGGAAATATAAAAGTAGGTCTATTCTGCCACTTGGGAAAATAAATCCTAAGTAGAACATGAAATGGGACAGTTTAATTTTGTACATTACAGTTCTTGGCCATTGAACAAGAAGTGAATGAATGGGCACCTGTTAGTTTCTGCCAAATCTACTGACCTGAATCCAGGATTTGTTGGATGAGAAGGGCCATGGGGTCAATCTAATTTGATCTTTTAATTCTTGTATCAAGTAAAGGCTCTCTGGGACAGGTAAGATGGAGCTCCATGTTACTTGTGCTTTTGAGCACCACTCCAAGAATAATTTTCTTCTCAGTACAGATTAAGACTCTGATTCAGGGGAGGATAATGGGAGAATGTGTCTTTATACCAATTTTTCTCCAAGGATTGAAAGTTGTTTCAGCCTCTTTAGCCTTATACTTAGTGATTTCTACCCCTATCCTCTGGATCTGAGAACATGTTGTTAATAATCTTAAATTTCAACATGATAAAGGAGTTGTAACTTTTCTATGAATGTGTTCTTAGGTATGGAAAATTGGGTGTCAGTGACATTACTGATGCTG
Source organism: Dama dama (assembly GCF_033118175.1). Classification (NCBI taxonomy): domain Eukaryota; kingdom Metazoa; phylum Chordata; class Mammalia; order Artiodactyla; family Cervidae; genus Dama; species Dama dama. The sequence goes on from NC_083705.1 coordinate 23,978,629, forward strand.
TTTGTTATTTTTAGGCCTATATATAAGTTTTGAAGTAACTTTCAGAAATAAAGTACAAAAGTTTGGTGGAAATAAGAAATTCAAACCATAGAGCTATGAGGGGAGAAACAGTGAAGAGTTTTTTTGCAATATGTCAGGAGAAAGATGATGAGGGTCTGATAAAGCAGTATTAACAGGATAGCAAGGTACAGGTATAATGGTCTTTTCAAATAATATGATGATGAAGATATGAGTTGAAGACTGTCTCTGATTTTTTGGTCATTAGTAATACCATTAATTGAATAGAGGAAGGTAGGTAAAGAAAGAATTGAAGAATTTTTTGTAGCATCTAAGGGAAAAGGATTTTGTTTTGGGGAAAGATTGACTTTGAATTCCTTTGAAAGAAGATATTGTTGGGAGCTTGGAAATAGGAAAGTAGAGCTCAGAAAATAATTGTTGGCTAGAGATACAGATCCAGAAGTCATTATAACAAGTTATATCTATGCTGAGAAAAAGAAATCCTCTGTTTTACATGTATTGCTCCATATCATCTTCACAGCTATCTTCTCTGGAAGATGGTGATATTATTCTTTACTTTAAAGTGAGAAAAACTCTAGCAGAGAGATGTTAATTATTTTTTCTAAGAATACCATTAACATGGTGGATGTATTAATCTGATTGGACTGACATGAAAAAAATACCATCAACAGGGTAGATAGACATTTCTCACAGTTGTGAAAGCTTAAAGTCCAAGATCAGGGTGTCAGTATGATTGGATTCTGGTGAGAGCTCTCTTCTTGGCTTACAGAAGGCCACTTCTCACTGTGTGTTCGTGTGACCTTTCTCCAGTGGGTGCACATGGAGCGGCAGAGAGAGAATTCTCTTTCTTCCTCTCATAAAGTCACCAATTCTGTTGGATTAGGACTCTACCCTTTAGGCCTCACTTTACCTTGACTGCCTCTTAAAAGCCCTGTCTCCAAATACAGGCATTTTGGGGTGTTAGGGCTTCAACATATGACTCTTGGGGGAACACAATTCATTCTCTAGCTGACTTGAACCTAGATAGGTCACAGACAGTGCACCCTTTACTGCTAGATGTGCGATGCAAGCCAGTTACTGGCTTTGATTGCCAGGAGCCCATAATCAAAATCCTTTGTGAATGTTGAGAAAACAGATAGGTGACATGGACTAGCAGACACAAGATGTGGTGGTACTGAATAGAATAAACCTTAAATTAATTAGGAATCCAAAAATGTGTAAGACATAATTTTGTCCTCAACACTATTTCTATAATATTATATATATGACATTTATATACATAACACTTGATATAATATATATAACACTTTATTTATATAATGTGTATACTTTGTTATATACATGTATTTTATAAATAAAATATATATGCTTTATATTGTGTGTATATATACACATAATACAGGCTTCCTAGGTGGAACTAGTGGTAAAGAACCCGCCTGCCAATGCAGGAGACATGAGACATGGATTCAATCTCTGGGTTGAGAAAATCTCCTGAGGGAGGGAGTGGCAACCCACCCCGATTTTTGCCTGGAGAATCCCATGGACAGGGGAACCTGGTGGGCTATAGTGCATAGGTGGGCACAACTATGATACATACTGATATATATGTATATATATCAGTATAAAAAGAAAGCCAAGTTTCTTTGAAGTATTTCTCCTAAAAGCCACAAAATGTTTCCAGGTACAAATATAAATCCTTGTGTTTTGACTCTACAGGCATGTTTTTATTGTTTCTGGAGGTGGAGTATATCGTAGGAATTGGAATCGGTTCTCAATTCTTGCACAAAAGGAAAAGTACATCTTTGGAAACACATCTATACTATATAGGCAGAGATGAAGCTCTTCTTAAAGCCTTGTGACTTATACAAAGAGAATTACAGATACAATTACATATTGAGTGTTTATACTTTTACATGAGTTTTTCAAAGTTACCTTTTAAGTGCCTCAAACTACTTCAACTATTTCATTAGCCTCTAACATTTAAATGCAATTTAAGAACCAGAAATATATATCCTAGAAATAGGCAACATTCAAATTGATTTTTCTCTTGGAGATCAAAGAGGAAATTTTCTATGAAATAAAGAAGATGATTGAATCCTAAGAGGAAAAGAAATCATTTCACAATGTCTAGTCCCAGCTCTTTTGTTTCTGATCAAATAGCAATGTGCAATTAGAATGTCATGTTTGTGGATCTTTTATATATTCATTTATATTTGACCCTAAATCACTCTAATACATGACCTCGTATTTAGATTTCAGGAAAACAGTCATTAGACTAGTCCTAGGTTTCAGGTTAGCATTGAAGATAGGTTTCAAAAATCATTAGACTGTCAAAAATTTTGACAGGCCTGTAAAATGTTTTGGCCCTGCTGACAGTCATCCATGTTATCGCAACAACTGCTTCCCTGGCCCAGTGTTCTTCTACTGACCCCTATGTCATTAATATAAAAGGATGCGTACTTTTCACCTTCACCTAGTAATTGGGACTCAAAATATATTACCCCAGCATGTAACACAAGGAATATGAAGGAGAATGAATAGTAACCAATGGCTCTGTTGAACAAATAATATTTTCCAGTCACCTTCATGTGCTTTTCCTTTGTGTCTCATAATGCGATGAATTTGTTATGCTTAATACTTCTACTTAAGAGCTGAGAAAACTGATATTCATATAATAGTTAAGGACCCTAACTTACCCAACAGGATAAGCAGTTCTGACTCCCAGTTCTGTCCCTTAAAAGCTCTATAGTCAAGTGTTTTTGTTTTTTTTTTTTTAAACTTTCAACATCTTATTTTCATCTTATATGAAATCTAAAAGTTAAAATATTGGGCTGGCCAAAAATTTCACTTGGATTTTTCTTTAACATCTTACGAATGAACCCCTTGGCCAACCCAATATTATCTACCTCAGTAGGTAAGATTAGCATGTGGTAGAATAAAATGATAATACCACTGGCTAGCACGTTTCTAATGAAAAATTAGACTGTGGTACTGTTTGTCAGAAACACTGACTTATCCAAGGTAACACAGCAGGTCAAAATTGGGGTCAGGACTCAGAGTGAGGTTTACTAAGATTTCAATGCTTTTCTTCATGAGATACTTTTGTGCTGAGAAATGTTTAAGCTATGCTGTCTTCCATTTGTTAAGCTCAAACTGCTTTTGTTGACGTGAACACATAGGTCAGTCTGTATTTTCACGATGATTTGGGATTTACCTAAGTTAAAGGCAGAGAGTTGGTATGAAATAGAGTGGGAGTAAGTGAAACAGCCATAGATTTGGTTACAAATGAAGACACTTGCTGTCCTGTAACAAGGGCCCAGAGGCGTAGACTCAGGGAATCACAACACCTACAAACCTTTACCAGGCCTGCTTGTCTCTACCCTAGGAACTGTTCCTACATCTGCACACATCCCATTACTACTTTCTACCGGAGCAGGAAGTGAATAGGTTTCTATCCTTTTAATTTTTGTATTGTTTACCCAGTTATATGAGTGTCATTGTGATATAGTAATATTTTACATTATCTTATTATCTAGGGAATACATTTTAATTGTTCATTTTCATTCAAGATAAAACATGCATAATAAAAAATAGCAGCTTCTATATCCTTGCAATGTATTCCTCTTACCTGTTCAGAGAATCTGGGCTAGTCACATCAACATGTACTGGTTCTCTCATTGAGGAGCATCCAATGGAAGCATCTATACATGTGCAAGATCTAGTTTTGTATTCATCAGAAACACTAGTCTACTTCCATAGAGCACCGAAATTCTCCGTAGTGTCAGAGAGTGACTCTGTGCACTCTCCCTGTTGACTAGGTTGTATGTGTGTGTGCATGCATGCGTGCATGTGTTATAAACATACATTCTGTATGAGGTAGCCATGATCTCTAGGCATAATTCTAAATGACAGAGACTGAGGTAATATGTCTGGGTAAATATTAAGGAGCTATCCAAAGGTAGGCTGTATTTACTAACATATTTTGGGAAGATAAGGACTCAGGGAGAAGTCAGTAAAGAGGGAATGTCATGTCAATCAAAATAAGAGGAACTCATCATTTTTTTATCATTTTGTGAAGGCTTTATTGAGGAGGAAGGGTTATGGGAGCATCTTACATTTTCTGCACTAGATAAATTTCAGTAATCATTTGGCCTTTAGAAAGTGATATTTTCAAATTCCTTTACTGGGGCAATGTGTTTGCTTTTGTGCCTTCTTTGTCTATGCAGACAGGTGTTAACCAGAGATGGTTAAAACTTCTTATTACATAGCACCTCATGCTTCACTGGACAATGAAACAGAAAAGTTAAAATGAAACTTAATATCACCCAACACTTTTATCTCTTTTGAAAATTACTTGACCAAACTCTTTGTCAGCACTCTTCTTGCTCTTTTGTGCTTACCTTCAGTTGTCTGGTTTAGAACTGTAAAAAAATAAAAGATCATGACACCATGAATCTTTGCTTTAACTCAGAGATGAGGGAGAATGAACTAGACTGTGGGATGAAATGACTTGTCAGTATTTGCATCCACCTTTATTCCTGAATTAGCTGTTGGTTTTCACTGTATTCAACACTATACCAGATTTTGTACTAACATTCAGAACACCATCTAGAGGGTCTATAAATGAAATAACTGAGGCAAATAAAATAATTGAGGATAAAGAGTTACGAGTAAGACCGGTCACTTCCCACTAGTAGGGAGTGTGGGAAGGGTCAGGCAAGACCATGGAGCGAATGACAATTGATTGGAGCCTTTAATCACTGACAGAATATTGAGTCAGAATCAGGTTTAAAGAATAAGTGAATCGATGACACTCCTGGAAGAGAACTGAGTCATGTATTAGTAGATGTAGTCCAGTTGGGCAGGAACAGTAGGAGAAGATGATGCCCTAACATTAGCCATCACCTTCTACTGAGTTAGGACACCATACAGAGCTATGAAGCATGCAGGCTCTGAAGCTTCAGAACACCCACCACGATGGCATAGATGTCTTATTGACATAACACTCGAAATGTTTTGAACTGCAAATGAAAATCAATGTTCCCCATCCCCCTTGTGGATTATAACAAGCAAGATGTGGTTTAGCATCTGTTCAACTCTATGTTGATTTTTCAGAAAGCTGAGCTAAGCCATGAATCTTTCTCCTGGACACAGGTTTTCTTTAGAGAAATATTTTCTTGATAATATGTCAGAGTCCTTCAGGATTTATGCCTTCAGTGAAAAAAAAAAAAATGACATTTTTTAACCCTGTATATTTCTTGTTGAGTAAAAATTCAAATCTAGTTTCTCAGGTTTTTTTTTTTTTTTTTTTTTTAAGAGGAACAAATAGAAAATAAATAGTCTTGATTATATGCCAAGTCACAATTTGTTTTCTATCCTTCTATGGAAACAGGGAAATAAAGAATTATATTCCATTTATCAGAGAAGAAAGAGAAGGATATGCTTGTGATCCATACTGGAAGAGTGTAAGTCCCTGATCTGCATTTAGAGATTTGTTCTACTTTTAAGTAGAAAGGCTAGGGCTCATTGGAGATGTATCCATTTGTATATCATTTGCCCTGAGAGAGAAAGCAAGTTCTTGCATTTATAAGACACTGATCTGGTTATCTTTAGGTGGAACATTCATATTGGCAAAAATAAATTTTCTTATTACTGACTCATATTATGTTGGCATTGAACACTATAGTAAGGCACCAAGGCGATAGTCACAAGTAAAATTTGTTGAAATCTGATCTCATTTCCCAGTACAGATCTGGAAAGAAAATACTGTTAGCCAAATTCAGGCAGGGTTGACTGTAAGAAGAATAGTATTCATGATTTCAAACCTGGTTATGAGTTTTACCTGAGGAACTTTTAAAATGTTAATAACTTCCTTTCTTCCCCACCCACTTAACTCCCTCCCTATGAGTCTTTCTTCTCTGCTCCAGGCTATAAGCAATTAGAAAGGGTTGAATGAGGACAACCGCAGCCTCAGAGGATCTAGACAGGCTTCAGGGAGACTGAGACAAAGTAAACATATTGAGGACACCAGAGCTAAATTTCTCACTGTCAGAAAAGGAAATTACAAATATGGAATGGGAGAAAGTTGAAATGAGCACTGTAATCTTGGATTGGAATTAGTAATATGTATGTGAACGCATCGCTATTTATATCTCAGTGTAGATGGACGAGGCTTCCCTGGTGGCTCAGATGGTAAAGAATCCACCTGCAATGAAGGAGACCTGAGTTCAATCCCTGGGTTGGGAAGATCCCTTGAGAAGGGCATGGCAACCCACTGCAGTATTCTTGCGTGGAGAATCCCTATGGACAGAGGAGTCTGGTGGGTTATAGTCCATGGGGTCATAAAGAGTCAGACATGACTGAGCAACTAAGTACAGATAGAGAAATTAAATACAAAAATAAAAGATGTAGGTATTCCATATCTCTAGTCATTTGCTGTGACTGAGATGAGGAAGTGTTCAAACAATAATGGAGTCATGTAAAAAATATAGATGTCAGTTTGAAGGGGTTCCACTACAAAATCTAGAACAATTTGGGCATTTAAATAAATACTGATAATGATGGATAGTGTTGAATCAATCTGTGGTGAAGTAACTGAGCATATCACTGTGGAGAAGAGAAAGATTTTACTTACAGAATGCCAAACAGTAAATATAAAAGTAATGGTAGAACTGGAAAAAATAATTTAGAAACTAATGTAATAATAATTTGGCCAACAAAGAACATTCGTGGATGTAGAACAGATGGGTGAAAGTTTAATGACAAAGAGGATATTTACATAGCCTCAGAGTTTCTCCCCACATACATACATACATACAGTGGACAAACAGTAACTTTAGTAGACTCTGATCAAAACCTCCAGCAAGTTATCAAAGTTATCACCAGTGATGGGACACACAGACATTGTGTATCATGGTGATGGGACACAGAAGAGACAGTCTAGGTGATTCTTCTGTCAAATTGTATAGCCTGAATCTAGTCATAAGGAAACAGACAAATCCAACTTGAAAAGTATTCTACAGGGCAACTGTCATAGATTCAAAAATATTAAGGCTGGTAAGGTCACAGAAAAATTGTGGAACTTTTCCAGACTTAAGGAAATTAAAGAGATGGAACAATCCATTGCAACACTTCATCCTGGTTTGGATCATTATGCTATGAAGGATATTATTGGGATGGTTGGCAAAAATCTAAATGGGAAGAAGGGTATATGGGATTTCTTTGTATTCCTAGCACTTTTATTTTGTAAGTTTGAAATTGCTTCAAAATAAAAAAGTGCAAAATAATGTCTATGTCCCCACTCACACAGCATCACAATAGGATCTCTGAGAATGGAAACATTTTTCAAAGAACCTCGGATGACTCTAACAAGCAGCCAGGATTGAGAATTGCTGGGCAAGGAGCAAGTGTTCATTAAGACCATTGCTTGCAACTAGAAGAATTCTAATTATGGGCCTATCTTTGTTTCATTCAGCAGGGATTCTGATGATGGATTTTTGCCTAGCATTTACTTGGTGAATGGATGCAAATGCTATGTTCTTTTAGAGTTGCTTGTAGAGAGCTATATTATAGCTGTTCTTGGTTTACAGTACATTGCAGTACCCACTTGTGATGTTCCAAGTGGGTATATTTATTTTTTAATGGAAAATGGAATAGAAACATACCTTACTTTGAGATTCAGTAATCTTTCATTATGTAGTTAGAGACACATGGTTTTCTAAAACAAGAGTTGTCATTAGTTTGGGTCGATGCTTAATGTTTTATATTTATATCGTTTATTTCTTTAAATGTTTTTGAGCGTTACATTAGATAGTAATCCACCTGGTATTCCATTGTATCAGTGCATCAGATAACACATTAAGATCCATTCCTTCCTTTGCATTTGCAATATCATGAAGTGGAGAAGAGTGTCTTTTCCATGCACCTCCCTCTCGTCTTTATCTAGGCTTATATATGTATAGATGAGAGCATCATCTTGTTGTGTGTGGCTGTGGTGAGGGATGTCACAGGTGTTTGGATTCTTCAGATAGTCCAAGATGTAAGATCTTCAGATGTGGATATATTTAGAGTGAGCCAGAGATAAAAAGTGAAGAAAATTTTAAAGGTGTTGTCAAAGCTTGCCTCAAGCAAAATTGTGAAATATGCCAAGATTCTCACTGGAGCCTACCAGTCTCTGCAGTGCCCTAATCTATCTTTGCTTCCCAGATGGTGGAGTGCTAAAGTATCTGCCTGCCAATGCAGGAGATGCAAGAGATATGGGTTCAATCCCTGAGTTGGGAATATCCCCTGGAGTAGGAAATGACAACCCACTCGAGTATCCTTACCTGAGAAATCCCATGCACAGGGGAGCCTGACGGATTACAGTCCATAGGGCTGCAAAGAGTCAGACACAAGTGAGCATGCAAGTATGCATCTAACTTCTCTGTGGCTGTTTGCTAGGTATCTTTCAGATGCACAGTTTGCATAATCAGCTTTCATAGCATGTGCCAAATTGTTGCTAAATAAAATCTTATATGGGAAGGGCTTTAATATTGACCCCTCCCAAGGATGTTTAATTTTTTTAAATTGGTATTTATCAAAATTGATTTATTATAGATGGAGAGAAAGAATATTTTTTTAAAAGTAGCCATTATTTGTGAACTCATTTATCTGTAAAAGCATTTTGCTATATACTGTATTCATTATCACATTTCATTCTCCTAAGTGTTCTATGAGGTAGAGTATAATTTATATCCATCCTATAGAAGAGAACTTGATGCTTAGAGCCCTGAAACAGTTTGCCCCAAATCAGAAAACTGGTGAGTTACAGACTTCAGATTTGAACTCAAATCTACCTGATTTCTAAATCCATGTGCTTACCCATTAGGCTCTATTGGCAATCATGTTTTGGACTGGGAGTCATCTAGATAATCTATTCCTAATTTTAAAGAAATTCATGTAGTATGAGTCTTGAGAGAACTACCTCATGACCCTAGCAGACTGGTTCATACTACATTTTACAGTATATGATTCAGAAGAGTATACTCTAGTAGTAACACTAAGGTATTATTCCTCTAGTCATATTCTTGCTTAGCAGCTTTATGCTGAAACAGTTTTGCAGTTTGGATAGTGGGTATTTAAATACACAGAGCTATATGGGGTGTTTCTCTGAAAGCTTTTAAAATCCTCTCTTAGGTTCATTTGGTAATTCAGAGATAATTCGGTAGAATGTGGCCCTTTAATGTATCTCTAAATAATTTTGTCAATCTATTAAAGCTATTGAGGTACTGGCCACAAATATATTACATATAGCTTCTTAGCTCACTTCTTGAGGTAGATATTTAGTCTGCCTTTTTTATAGCTTACATAAAGCTCTATGTTCCAAAGCATTTATGTTGTAATGAAGAAAGAATAACTAAGAGCAATAATAACATATGATATGCAGTGTATTTTTAAAATAATCTGGTTAATCATTTTCTTGTTGAAGTAAAGACATTTCAGTTCAAGCCCTTCTAACTGAGACATTCAAGCACTGAGAAAAGACTATGAAAGCATACTTGTTTTTGAATTATTACTTACATAAATTTGTAACATGTCAACAGTCATTTTTATATTTGTATCCTAATATACAATAGCTATTTTAGCTGGATAAGTCCCAAATTATCTAAAAGTATATGCTTCTGTTTCCAAATACTAAGTTACTGACAAAACATATGAATTAGTTATATCATAAGGAAAATATCTAAGTGATATTCTTCCATTATATGGCTGGAAAAAGCAATGTGTTTCCCTAAATAGTCAAACTAAGAAAATAATTAACATTTACTCAATATCAGGCACTTTGTTGAGCAATTCAGTAATGCGTTAAATCCTTAGAGCAACCTTGGGAGGAGATTAGGGTAAATGTTAATGATTATTATTACTGAAGAGATAAAATAACTGAAGGTCTTTGGGACTAAGCAACTTGCCTACTAAGCCATATAACTAGAAATGAGCATATTGAAATCAAAGGTTATCTAACTTTAAAATTTATTCTCTTGACCAGTAAGTTATATAACTAAGGCAAAATAAAATCTTTAAGACTAATGTTTATATTAAAAGGATCCCTCTGGAATTAGCATTCCCATATATACATAATGCCATTATAAAACTATATTGCCGTTAGAGATAAAAGTGCTGTCTTAACCCAAATTTTCATTTGAAAAATGAGGGAAATGAAGACCAGAAAAGATACATGGTATTCCTAATGCTAATCTATAAATGTTTCAAGAAACAAAATGTTGACAAATATTTAATGATTAAATTTTATTCCCTATAGCTTACTCTTTCTTTTAATAAAAGAAAGACAGAATTGTCAAAGATGGAGGCCAGTTAATGGTTCAGGCATGAACTCTCTTGGATTCAATATATGAACTCTAGTAGCCTATTGTTTAAGTTTCCTAGCTCTCCCAGATGTAAAGTAGAAATATTATGACATCTAACTGCTGGGTTATGCTGACTAAAAGGGAATATATCTTGAGGCCCTGGCACATAATAGTACTTAGATAAGTGATGGATTTTATTGCCATACTGCTCTATTAGACTCTTCACACATGATGTCAGGGTCTCAGTTTTATAGATCCCAGGTGCCGGGGTTCAGCCTCGGCAGGATCCAGGGGATACCCTCGGGATGAACGATGTTGGTGAGAGAAGAGAGACGTGAGACCAGCCTTGATAGGGCCAAGTCTGCGCGGGAGAGAGAGAGAGAAAGAAAGAGAGAGAGAGAGAGAGAGAGAGAGAATGACCAGACGGGGGTGCAGAGAGTCTGGCAGAGTCTGGCAATGCTTTATTTTTTACCGTAGCTTTTATACCCTAAGTTAGTACATTTCTAAGGGGAAGATAGTTTAACATTACATCAGCTTTTTCTTCATGAAACCAGGGTGTTTTCTGCATACTTCTTTGTTTATGAGGGTCTTGTACATTATCTTCTGGCCTTGGGGCCTATTAACATTTTATGCAGGTCAGGTGAATGTAAACCTATTTTCTGTTTCTGTGGTGACCTTAACTGAAAGGTAGCAGTCTCATAGGGCAACAGTACAGAGTAGAAGTATATCCTTGTTAACACAAAAATTAATCCTTCTGCAGAAGTTGTCAGTTGAGTTTATCTAAGAAGTTTACCCCACACCGACTCTGCGACTTTGGTGAGGCACCCCTGCCTAGCACTCCTGACTAATAATTAACAACCGTTTCATTGTTACCACACTAGGTATTTTTCTAGATCTTTAACTATATTAACAATGGTTTCCATAACACAACCTTAGCACATTAAGAGCAAAAACACAGCAAGCAAATGTTAACCCAATAACCACTTTTAGAATAATTTTTCTTATGTTTTCTAATAGGACTCCTTCACCCACCAAAGGCTCTATGTCTATTAGGGCCTTTATATGATCAGGTTCTTTATGTTGTTTTATGATTAGGGTTTATGAGCAGTCATGCATATTAGTACCAAGGACATAAACGCACATGCTAAACAAACTAAAATACCAGCAAAGGAGTTTAAATTAAAACACTCCTTTCAACCTGGATAATCTCATAAAATACCACCACCTGGGAAACTTATTGATTAAAGTTCTAAATTGATTCTTATTTGGGAAGAGATCAGGGAAGGCCTTCTGCCTGTGTCACAGAAATTAGGGAGTAGTCTATTGAATCAAGCATCAAAAAGACAGATATATCTTTAAGGTGAGCGCCGGGGACAGCTTTTCGGAATCCCTGAAAACCTGATCTACCTTGCTGTCAGGCTTTCTCCTCGTGACCTGTCATGGGTGGGATCTCATGAGCTGGCCTTTTCGAAATCCCTGAAAACCTGATCCACCTTGCCTGTCAGGTTTTCTCCCTCATGACCTTGTCATGGGTAGGGTCTCGTGTATTGGCTCCCGGCACCCAGGAACTCAATTATTTTAGTGTCCTCAGAAATTATCAGCAGGTACAAAAACCTAGCATGTTTTATCTTAGAAGTAGTATGCTGATAAATGTGTAATAATTGGTTTTTGCAGAGGGTAGAGGGAAAGAACTTATTTGTAGCATTAACTGATTTTTATGTGTAAATTACTTCAATCAGAACAGATTTCAATCTACCAACATGTCAACTGACTTGAAAAGTTTTTAAAATTTAACAATAGACCCCGCTAAGCAGGTATTAGCTAACGCCAGTAAGCACTGATTTTCTCTTGTGTATGTGTGTGGGTAGTATGTGTGTGTGTGTGTGTATTTATATTTATGCAAAAGCACATATGCCTATATATAGTGAAAGTGAAAGTCACTCAATCATGTCTGACTTTCTGCGACCCCATGGGCTGTAGCCTGCCAGGTTCCTCTGTCCATGGAATTCTTCAGGCCAGAATACTGGAGTAGGTAGCCAGCCGTTTCCTTCTCTAGGGGATCTTCCCAACCCAGGGATTGAACCCAGGTCTCCCACAATGCAGGCAGATTCTTTACCTTCTGAGCCACCAGGGAAGCCCAAGAATACTAAAGTGGGTAGCCTCTCCCTTCTCCAGGGGATCTTCCCAACCCAGGGATTGAACTGGAGTCTCTTGCATTGCAGGCGGATTCCTTACCAGCTGAGCCACCAGAGAAGTCCATGCCTATATAAATGAGGATCAAATGATAATTACATAGTTATTTTATAAGCATAGAGTCAGAACAAGGGTGGTGGTGATTTAGTTGCAAAGTTATACCCGACTTGTGACCCCATGGACTGTGCCCACCAGGCTCCTCTGTCCATGGGGTTCTCCAAGCAAGAAGACTGGACAGGGTTGCCATTTCCTCCTCCAGAGGATCTTCCCAACCCTAGGACTGAACTTGGGTCTCCTGAATTGCAGGTGGATTCTTTACTGACTGAGCCACCAGGGAATCCAGTACAAGGGTAGTTAATTTTATAATAACGGTCACTGTCACTGAGCTCTGATGCCACATCTTAGGTCCAAGACAGTCTCTTCCTTGAATGATGTTGGAAACACAGGACAAGTTGTGTCCTTGGAATGTACCTTATTCTAGGCTGCCTTCACAACCTTGAACTTCCTGCTGTCACACACAGACCATTGCTGGTGCGGACAGTTTCCCTGGAGAATACTTTCTTCCTTAGACTATATTTGATCATTGCCCAATTAAATTGAGTATTTTACTCTTAGGCAGTGATCTTCTGGGCAAAACACTATATTGATTATACTACTAAAGTAATTAGTAATTGAATGCTAGTAATAAATTCACATAGAGTCAAAGTTGGGAAGTGTTCTTGCAGAGCTGCTGATTTAATTAGCTATTTTTTTATAGATAGAGAAAACACATCAAACAAAGAGGGGTAAAAAAGAAAATAAGTTTAACTTGTTCAGTACTTTCTGATAATTCATAGCAAAAACCCATGTCTTATAACATATCTTTCACTTTACTATAAAAACTTCATTCATTAATTTACTTTTATCAGAAAGGGGGTAAAAATGTTTGTTCTATAAATCCACAATGATTTGAGAAATTCAAGGGTGATTCAAAATATGAAAATCAATCAGTATTATATACCACATTATAGAATGAAAAAACAAAAACATGATAATCTAGATTGATGCAGAAAAAGTGTTTGACAAAATTCAATACCTTTTCATAATAAAGATACATAAAACCACTCAACAAACTAGGAATATAAAGAAGCTTCCTTAACATGATAAAATGTATGTGAAAACTCAGCAGAAAACATCATACTCAGTGGTGAAAGACCAAGTTTTTCTCCTCGTGATCAGTTATTGCAACAAACAAGCCAAAAATCCCACAGTAGGATCCATTTTTTTTTTTCCCCCAAGAATTTTAATGCAAAGGAAAAGAAAGAAAGGGGAAAAAAATCCATAGAACTGTTTTAGTGTGAACGGATAAGCTACAATTAATTTCTCAAAACCACAGCATTTTGCAGAGAGAGTTTGACAGAGATAAAGGGAGAACTTGAAAGCTGGAGTTCAAAACACACGATTGTTCACAAGTACCCAAGTTTCCAACTGAGTATATTCAATTTCAGTCCTGGCAACTAGATTAGCCATCTATATTTGTTAATGATTGTCTGCGGTTTTCATAGCGCCTTTATGTTATTCCTGTTCCACATTGAAGCTACAGACTGAGCAGCATATCCTGTGAATTACAACCTCTCCCTTAGACATCTTTGAACTTAAACATTATTTAGGGTGTGAATATAGCAATAAGTAGGGGGAAAAGCCATGAAGAATTCTCAGTAAATCATTTGTTTGGGATTGAACCAGTGGTTTCTCTCTTATGTTTGTTTGATATTTAGTTATTAATCACAAACCTGTCTGAAAGTGAAAGCGTTAGTCACTCAGTTGTGTCCAACTCTGTAACCTTATGGACCATAGCCCACCAGTTTCCTGCGTGCATGGCATTCTCCAGGCAAGAATCCTGGAGTGGGTAGTCATTCCCTTCTCCAGCGGATCTTCCCAACCCAGGAATCAAACTCAGGTCTCTTGCATTAAAGGCAGATTCTTTACCATCTGAGCCACTAGGGAAGCTCATATACCTGACCACCACAGAGTAATTCTTCCTCATTTGCTCATTTATTATCTACATATTTTTGAGCTTCCCCTGTCTTAGTCCCAATGTTAAGTGCAGTGGGAAGTATAATACTAATCAAAATACAACACTTCTCAAGATGTTTGCAGTCTCTTTAAGGGTATCAGTCTTGTTCACAAATATAATACAATATAGATTGCATGCGTGCATGCTCAGTCGCTAAGTTGTCTCCAACTCTTTGTGACTCCATGAACTACAGCCCACCAGGATCCTCTATCCATGGGATTTCCAGGGCAAGAAATAATGGAGTAGGTTATCACTTCCTCCACCAAGGGATCCTCCTGACCCAGGGACCAAATCTGCATCTCCTGTGTCTCCTGCATTGGTAGGCAGATTCTTTACCATTGCACCAACTAGAAAGAATGACCCTGGGAAGCCAATACAGATTGGGATCCTTTTAAACAAAGTAGTTTAAAGAATCCAGAAAATTCTAGAGAAGAAAGAGTTTACATTTTGCTGAACTGATCAGGGGAGACTTCATGGAATCAAAGTAGCATATAAGAAGGGTTTCATAGAATGGGGCAAGATGGATATACTTCGAGAAAGTAGAATGAAACTGGGAGCACCATCTAAGGCAGCCGTAGCCACTTGTTACACATATATCATAACATATTTTCAAATGCTCAAATTTTGGCAGCCAAGTTGTAAGGTTTACACTGATCCACAGGTATTGTACCCGTGAATCATCCTTCAAATCAGTACGTTGGCACTGCTGAGTAGAATTTTCTGTTTTCCTGAATGTTCTCTCATATAGAAATGTTTTGACATGATCTAGTAAGATCTTGTGGTGATGCCATTTTTTTCCTTCTTACTCTCAGCTTTCTACCCTGAAGAGCACCAGATGTCCTGTCTAACAGATTTTCTGAAAAGCACTTATCCTCATTTGAGAAAAAAATAAAATTTTTTGCATTAATCACCATCTTACAGCACTCATTTGTAGATCTTTGGGTACCCAGTTCACTGTAGTATAACGATAGAATATTACTGGCATTAGAGGTGGCAAAGAGGGAAGGAAACCACAGGGAAGTTTTGGTAATATTGTATGTTCAAGTGGAGGATCCATGACATGAAATACTGTAAAATCCCATTTGAAAGGAAAAATGTGGCCATCTTGCCAAAATAAACCTCTGTTATTCTGTAGGTCGTTAAACTTGATAGAGGCAATGGATTCCACAGTAGTACTTCAGAAATTACCTTAGTCGAGGGAGAGGGAACAGGTGATTAAGACACTTTTACTTCAAAAAGAGTAGCTCAAGTTCTTTATATTTTAAGAAACAATGCCTTTGGTAAGAAAATTTAAAAATAATTGAGTGGGTGATGAAAAAACCATTGAAGGTTTTCAGGGAGTTGGCATGATAAGATCAGTTCTGAAAGGCTATTCTGGTATTGGGATGTATCAGGAGTGGGGAAGCAAGGAATAGAGGCTAACTGGGAGACTTTTACATCATTCAAGAAGAAACCACAGAAGCTTGTACAGCATGGTGGTAGTGAGACCAGAAAGGAAGAAAAGGCCAAGGAACAATTCTAGAAGTAGAATCAAAGACCCTCACCATCTTTGGTTCAGGGGGTAGAAGAAAAAAATGTTTATTTCAAGTATTTATGGTTTTCTTTGCTCTAGTAGGTGTATCATGTGTACAGATATAAGTAAGCTGAGAGACCAAATGAGTTTTACTGTGACTTGGTGCATTTGAAGTAAGTGCCAGATGTCTTATTAGAATAATTATTAGGCCACTTAAAACACACCTCCATAGCTTTGTAGGCGTTATCTATTAATACAGCAACATGAGTATTTACATAGATGGTAAGTTATTTACATAGTATTTACATAGATGGTAAGGGAGAGTAGCCAGAAATTACATAAGGGAAAAATAGAGTTAGATGCAAAAGTTGAGTAAAGGAAATATAATCAGCTTATGGAGGGAGTTCTCCTACTAGAGATTTTAAAAAATGTTTTGTAAGGCATATTTGCAGATGTGTTTGAAACCAAATAGCAAGAATTTGTAATGGAATAAAAAATAAAGACATAATGGGGTTCTGTAAAGAGGGAGGGGGTAAGCTCCAGGGAGTTTAGCTCTATACACTTCTCCACAACCAAACCTATTTATCATTTATGTCCCAACTTATCTTCCTAAAGGCAGCGTGCTGAATAAAATTCTGCCACTGCTGAACTCATCCTGAGAGTGGTAACAGATCACAATGGGATAGAAACTATGTGAGCAGGTTATGGACAAACCTGATCCTGTAACAACTTCTGTGGGATTTCAGATATGGAATTAATAATCATGACTAAGTGTTCTGAAATTTCATTGCACCACTAAGGATGTAGAAAGTCGCTCAGTCATGTCCAACTCTTTGTGACCCCATGGACTATACAGTCCAAGGAATTCTCTAGGCCAGAATACTGGAATGGGTAGTCTTTCCCTTTTCCAGGGGATCTTCCCAACCCAGGGATCAAACCCAAGTCTCCTGCATTGCAGGTGGGTTCTTTACCAGCTGAGCCACAAGAGAAACCACAAGGGAATCACCACTAAGGATGTGGGTTCTAATTATTGTATTTACTTAATGGTATGTAATTTTCTATTAAAAAGTCATATGTATTAAAATCTGAGGGAGTTTTCCTATAAAACAATTGGATATTATGCTGGCTTATAAATATCTTGTTATTTCTCAAAGGCATCTCATAAATTTATTGGCACAGCTTTTCAATTGCTCTGTCTTTAATGTATTTCTGGATTTGTAATATATCCATGCTGCTGAGTTACAGGTACTTTGGAAAGTTAACCGTCTTCTGGATGAAAGGAGCTTGGCACAATATTTTTTCAGACTGGCACAATATCTATTATCTCTATCTAGAGCTTGAATTTGTCTCTTTTTTTGGGGGGGGGGGCAAGTTTCTTTTTAAAAAAATCCACATTTCTGAAAAATGATGAAGATATCTAAGTAGTAAAGTATTTCTTATAAAACTTCACTATTTCAATTTGCAGAATTATTCTCATATATTTCCAGGGCATGAATGTGCTGCTAATATGGATATTTTCTGAAAAGATTTGTGCAATGTAGTTTCCTCTTTACTCTTTCTTTCTTGTTGTGGTTGTCATTTTGAGAATGTAAGTGACTTTGCTACTGGTAGAGTGTGCAAATATTGAGACCAAATACATAGCTCTTGCTATTAATGTGTTCATTGTTTCTCTAGAAAAATTATTACTTTAAAATTTTTCCTGCACAGTTATTAATCATCTATTCAGTCTGAGCTGAGCAAGAGCTCTGCCCTAATCTCCTCTTCTCAGGTGAAATAGGACTGGCTATATTCCTCATTTTTTTCAGCTTAGGTCTTTACAGCACTTTTTTTCCTTGCAGCTTCCCATTTGGTACCTTTAGTCTCTTTGCATTAGCTTTTCCCTTGACCTATTCTTTGTCCATATTGTTGCCCATTCTTTCTTTGCAGAATCCTATTCTGCCTTTGTTTTTTATGTTTACCTTATTCTCTGTCGCACACAGGACAAGTAACACATCCCTGGCCTCCTTTAGACAGAAATGTGTTTATATATATTTAGACAATAGGAAAGGAAACCATTGATGATGTGTTTGAGCAGTTTACCTTATACTGGGGTACTCAATATAAAAACAGTTTGGCCAATCCTATTCAAGGTGCCCGTATTTAGCCCTCCCTGTTCTAATGCCATGTGACTTGGTGACTTGCTATTTGCTTTAAGCCTTAATGTTTGCTTGTCATATTGAGCTGCTGTTATCACAGAGAGAAGGATATGTCCAGAATAGTCCACTAGTTGCAGAAGGAATATAAAAGACACATGGAACAGAGCCACCACAGATAAGGTTCACCAGCCAAGCCCAGCCTAGGTCATACCCCAACCCACCTGCAGATGCACAACTTCACCAAACTGAGACCAGTTGAACCCAGTCTAGATCAGCTGATCCCCAGCCAATGCATAGATGAGAGAACTGTAAGAATGTATTATCACAGTTACAAGCTGATATAAACAGCACGTGAAAAATCCAAAGCATGATGGGAGACATGCTATCCAAAGGAAATAGTTTTGTTTAACAGGGGCTTTGTCATGAGAGACTGTAGTGATAAGAGTTGAAGCTATAGAGATATGTTATCATCAGTTCACTAAAGGCCTCAGTATGCATCTCTGGACATTTTCATCAAAACAATTTTTCATCTAATTCCAGAATGTATTAGGCAAAAGAAAAATCAGAGAAACAGAATTTACTATTTAACTCATCCTTCTCTCTAAAAATGTCTCCTTGACTTAACTTCTGTAAGAATTAATTTTTTGTCCAAATTTGATAAATAATGTATGCCAACTCTCTTTTCCATTCCATGGCAGATCATTAGTCAATCAGGCACCCTTCTTAGATGAGTCAAGAAGCCTTCTCAATAGAAAGATCTTCATTCTCTCTCCTTGAAATCACTTTTTCTCCTATCTCAGAGTTCCAACTTCAATCCATCAAGGACCAGCTCAAATGTTAGCTCCTCAATGAGCCTTCCATGATTTCTTCCACCAGATATACTCTTTCTCTTTAATCAGCTATAATTCTTTATTAATTCTTGAAATATAATATAACATTTATGTATCTTTTTTATTTCCCCTACTAAACCTAAGGATGCTGAAGCTAAAGATTCATCTTATGTTTTTTGAAACCTCTGCAGCATCCAGATTAGTACTTTGAATATATTATATAACTTGTAAATGTTTGTTGGAAGCATGAATTACAACCCTAAAGTGTTACAACCATTCCTCAACTCTTGTTTTTGGGCAAGAGTTTAAGGTAGTTTCTGACTGATATACAACTGCTTCTGTTTAGATGTTTTATTAATCAATTTCTAAAATGTACCCAATAAGAATATACTGGGAGGAAAGAAAAACATGGGAAAATTCTCTATTTGCAGAATGTAAAAGCAGGTGTAGTTTTTTGCAGGTGGATAGTCTTCTTCCATTTTGGCCCAAGAAAATGAAACAAATGATTTCCCCTCCAAATTTTGGGATCCATCTCTTTTTATTTAGGGCCCTAAAGATGCATTAGTCTAGAATTTTGAATGTGAGTCTTCTGTGAATTTATTATTCTTATTTGTTCAGCTAAGAATGAAGACCTTCTTCTTTCACACTAACTTAGACTATTTTGATGAGTCAGAAAAGAAGAAAAAATCAACATAATTCTAACCCAGCATACTTTACATAATACATTAGATAGAAATCCTGACTTTCTGAGTTATAACTTTATTATTTGAATTTATCATATATGCAAAAAATAACATTAATCTTACATTAAAGGAAGCAAGGTAGAAAGGAAGAAGGTGAGAGGGAAGGAAGAGAGGAGGGGAAACAGGGAGAGAGAAAGAGAATGGAAGTTTCCTGCTGATAAGTGTTTGTATTTGAATGCGACTGCCCAGGTCGCTCAGTGATAAAGAATCTGCCTGCCAATGCAGGAGTCATGGATTCAATCATTGGGTCAGGAAGATGCCCTGGAGAAGGAATTGGCAACTCACTCCAGTATTCTTGCCTGGAAAGTCCTGCGGACAGAGGAGCCTGGCAGGCTAGAGTCTATGGGGTTGCAAAAGGTTCAGACACGACTTAAAGACTCAACAGCAAACATTTGAATGAGTCCTGACTCAAAACCTTTAAAATATTCATATTTGATTTTGAGATTCCTGCATAGAATTTAAAAAATTCCGTAGGCACCTGAGTTGCTTAAAATCAACTCAGCCCTAAGAGTAATTGTGGGTTCTAGTGAGAAATGTGATAAATAGTACTCTCCTAAGTACGATATGTTTTCACTGATCATGCATACCCATGAGACACAACGTTCTCCTGTGACTTTTTCAGGAATGTATTTTGAATAAATTCATATCATAACACATGAATGTTAACAAGGGATCTTCATAAGTTAGAAATATTGAAAGTCACATTAACTGTTTAAACATTGCTTATATTTAAGTTTCTTTCGCTGTCAATTCTTTTTGGGAAGTGGCAGGGATTACCTCATTGTTGAGTAAACTGTTGAAACATTGACCAAAACTTGTTACTAATTTTTCATCACATGATTCTTTAAGACATCTCACAGAGAGGATAGATTTGGAACTTGTCTTTGATTAGAAAACTCATTTTGAATTTTCTCTATTGTTGTAGCCAAACACTCTGGGAAACAAACTCACTCAGAAGGACAGTATGGATAATGGAGTGCAGTTTAATATATCGGCGGGTCCAAGGCAGAATTTCCTCTTTAGCCAGGGACCTCGACTGACTTTTGTGAAAACCTTATATACTTTAAGGGTTACATGCTCAAGCCCACATCCCCAAATTCCTTAAACTTGGCCTGGAAAATGTTAAAGGGAGATACAGTCAGGTTACAGCTATGATTCATAATCAGAGGAGTCAGCTGGTTATACATTGTAACCTACTCCAATGGATGCCATAAAGATTACAAAGGTGATTGACTACATAGGGGTTTATTGCATTCTTTCTGGCGAAGGGAAATCTTGGTATGGAATCTGGTGTCTATCGGTCCAGGAGGCCTCTTCAGCCATAGGTATGTGATCTCCTTGGCTACCCGGCACATAGTCCGAAGTTCACTGGGAATGTAGGATGGAGTTTCCTTCTTTTTCAAGATGGAGTCAGCTCGGCCTGTTCCTTTCCTCCTTCACCTAATTTCCAACCTGACATCTTAGTTGATTTGGGCATTTCTAATTTTACATGTCAAAATTTTTATGTAAAGAATAAATGATCCTTTATATATACTGAAGACTCTGATACTCTAAACTATTTCCCTGTGTAGGAAAATGGCTGGTAGGTTATAAAAAGAGGACAGAAATATTTGAATAAGTACTGAAGCAATTAAAGAAATTGGAAATTTCACATAGGAAATTGAAAAACTAGTTTTCAAAGTGTTCACCAGAGATTTCTATTATGTAGATCCTGAGACACCTATTACCAACTAAACTGTTTCTAATAAGATCTCTGATTCCAAAGAAATCTTGTCTCCTAAACGCATCTGTAATACTTTTTGTTTGTTTTGGGATAACATCAGTCAAGTCTGTGCCTATCTTCCTAAAGTAAGAGCTCCAGATACAGAGAAAGGACTTGGTATGCTGTGTAGAGCAACAAGAATGCTTTTAGCCCTGAAGAAACACAACCATAATTCTTTGTAATGAAATGATATATTTCAGAATATTTGAGCAATGCCAATATAGCATCCCTGAGGCCAGCAGGTAAAGACATTGTTTGCCTAAGGCTGCTAAAACATGTGGGATTGGAGGGAATGAACTATCACCAACAGATGAACTCTCTTCATATACGCCAGAGAAAAGCCTGTTTCCATCAGATCTGAACCAAAGGGAACAACAGAGCCACCACTTACCTAAATATAGATGTTTTTTCACATCCCCTCTCACTGCCTTGGTAACAACGTCCTTTTATCCTGATTTGGATTTCTTGTCTATTGCTTCTCTCTAGGTTTATTTCTTCTATGCTATTTCTGTTTATTTTCTAAGTTATTTCTAAATTCTTCTTTTGATTGTTGCCACAATTCTATTTTCTACTCATTTAGTCTAAATCTCTGAATTTTTTTTTTTCTTGCATGATTGTTTTTATGTTCTTTTTGTGGCCTAACTTATGGATGTGCAACTTTTTTGTCTCAGAGCACCACTATTTTTTTTTTTCCTGGTAAAACAAAGGAACTATCTAACATGGTATACTGTGGCTCTGAGTGAAAGTCACTCAGTCTTGTCTGACTCTTTGTGACCCCATGGACTGTATAGTCCATGAATTCTCCAGGCCAGAAAGCTGGAGTGGGTAGCTTTTCCCTTCTCCAGGGGATCTTCCCAACCCAGGGATCAAACCCAGGTCTCCCACGATGCAGGCAGATTCTTTACCAGCTGAGTCACAAAGGAAGCTGGGTGGTTCTGAGGAAAGGATTATTTTAAGGACCTTCCCTAAAAGTGAATGATTCATTATAGGTTGAGGAATGACTGAAGAGGAATAGCTAGCACAATACCTTAGGGGAAGACAGAGGATAAGTTATCTTCTTGGGCTGGAGAAGAGGAGCAGAAGAGGAAGAATAGAGTAAATAATTAAACACGGTATAAGTTTAGTGCAAAATACAACTTAAAATTAAAAGAATAGAATTAAAATGTTAAATAGATTAATTTTAAAACTGTACAAAATAATCAGTTCAGTCACTCAGTTGCGTTCAACTCTTTGTGACCCCATGGACTGCGCAGCCAGGCTTCCCTATCAATTACCAACTCCCAGAGCTTGCTCAAACTCGTGTCCATTGAGTCGGTGTTGCCATCCAACCATCTCATCTTCTGTCATCCCCTTCTCCTGCCTTCAATCTTTCCTAGCATCAGGGTCTTTTCAAATGAGTCAGTTCTTCGCATCAGGTGGCCAAAGTACTGGAGTTTCAGCTTCAGCATCTGTCCTTGCAATGAATATTCAGGTCTGGTTTCCTTTAGAATTGACTGGTTTGATCTCCTTGCAGTCCAGGAGACTCTCAAGAGTCTTCTCCAACACCACAGTTCAAAAACATCAGTTCTTTGGCACTAAGCTTTCTTTATAGTCCAACTCTCACATCCATACATGACTACTGGAAAAACCATAGCTTTGACTAGACAGACCTTGGTTGGCAAAGTAATGTCTCTGCTTTTTAATATGCTGTTTACATTGGCCATTGCTTTTCTTCCAAGGAGCAAGCATCTTTTAATTTCATGACTGCACTCACCATCTGTAGTGATTTTGGAGCCCAAGAAAAAATAAAGGCTCTCACTGCATTTTTCCCTCATCTATTTGCATGAACTGATGGAACCAGATGCCATGATCTTCATTTTTTGTGTGTTGAGTCTTAAGCCAACTTTTTCACTGTCCTCTTTCACTTTTATCAAGAGGCTCTTTAGTTTCTCTTCACTTTCTGCCATAAGGGTGGTATCATCTGCATATCTGAGGTTATTGATATTTCTCCCGGCAATCTTGATTCCAGCTTGTGCTTCATCCAGCCCGGCATTTCGCATGATGTACCCTGCATATAAGTTAAATAAGCAGGGTGACAATATACAGCCTTGACATATCCCTTTCCCAATTTGGAACCAGTCCCTTGTTCCATGTCCGGTTCTAACTGTTGCTTCTTGACCTGCATACAGATTTCTCAGGAGGCAGTTACGGTACAAGTAGACAAAGATTTAAAGAATATAATAGTCAAAAGAAAAATAACAGGCTTCATTTGAATAATGGCATTGTAACAATGGATTAAAATCTTATTAAGGATATTTTGGCTCCAATTTTTGAAAATACATACAGATATATAAACATATCTATCTACCTCTCTCTACATATACATATGTTACTTGTATGTGTATCTAAATACACAGAGTAGGAGACTGTAGAGGGGGCAATTACATCAAGGGGAAGGAACAGGTGGTGGGAAATTAAAACAATATGGGACCTTCCCTCCCCACCCTCCCCCACCCCATCCTGTCTACTGAGAAGCAACTAGTTTTGAAACAGTTGAGAGGACATATGAGAGATGTGCTATAGTCAGTAGTCTTCAGTTTTAGTTTGTAATGAGAAAGTCTTTATTTCTCTTTCACTTATAAAGAATGGTCTTACTGGATGCAGAATTTTAGGTGGGTGGATCTTTCTTTCAACACCTTCACTATTTGACTACTCTCTTCTTGCTTGCATGGTTTTGGACAAGAAGGTTAATGAAATCCTTATGCTTGTTCCTCTATAGATAAGCTGTTAATTTTTCCTCTAACTTTTATCAAGATTTTTCTCTTCGTCTTAGTCCTTTTGCAGTTTGAATATGACATGCTTAGGTGCAGACTTTTGGTAGTTATCCTGCTTGATGCTCTTTAAGTTCTTGGATCTGTGGTTTGGTGTCTGTAATTTATTTTGAAAAAATTCTCAGCGATTATTACTTCAAGTATTTCTTCTGCTTTGTTTCCTCCTTCGCTTCCCCTGGAGTACCGTCCAGGCACTGTGTCACATCTTTTAAAATCTTTCCCCAGTTGCTAGACATTTGATTTTTCTTTCTTCTTCTTTTTAAAAAATATCTTTGTATTTCAGTTGGGAAGTTTCTATTGGTGTATCCTCAAGCTCACGGATTCTTTACTATGCCAAGCCCATTCTATCAATGAGCCCTTAAAAGACATTCTTCAGTTCTGTTATAGAGCTTTTCATTTGTATCATTTCTTTTTAAATGTTTCTTAGAATTTCCTTCTCTCTATTTACATTATTTATCTGTTTCTGCCTGTTGTTTACATTTTCAGTTAAAGCCCTTAAACTATTAAACCCTTATTTTAAGTTCCTTGTCTGATAATTTTAAAATCTATATGACATTTGAGTCATGTTGATGCATGTTTTATCTATTCACACTTTGTATATTCTTGCCTTTTATCATGGCTTATATTTTTTTCTTGTTGAGGCTGGACATCGTGTATTTGATAGCTGAAATTGAGGTGAATAGGTCCTCAGCATAAGATTTTAAGTTAATCTAACTAGGAGATGGGCTGTAGCTAACATTTGCTATAGCCAGAGGGTTGCAAAGAGTTGGACTATGAGCACATACATAAAGAGCAGACACATGAGTCTTAGATTCTACTCTCCAGATTCCTTTAGTGTCCTTGCTTTTGTCACCCTTATTTTTTTTTTCAAATTGGAGTATAACTGCTTTCCAGTGTTGTTAGTTTCTTCTGTATAATGAAGTAGAACTATAAGTGTACATATATCCCCTCCATTTGAAGCCTCCCTCCCAGTAACCCCATCCTACCCATCTAGGTCATCACTGAACACCTAACTGAGCTCCCTGTGCTTTATAGCAGATTCCCACTAGCTATCAATTTTACACTTGGGTTTCCCTGGTGGCTCGGTGGCTCTGGCCGGCCGATGCAGGAGACATGGGTTTGATCCCAGGGTCAGGAAGATCCTCTGGAGAAGGAAATGGAAACCCATCCAGTATTCTTACCTGGGAAATCTCATGGACAGAGGAGCCTGGCAGGCTATAGTCCAAGGGGTTGCAAAAGAGTTGGACATGACTTAGCAACTAAACAACAGAGTATATATATGTCAATCCTACTCTCCCAATTCGTCTCACCCTCTCCTTCCCTCACTGTGTCCACATGTCTGTTCCCTATGTCTACATCTCTACTCCCGCCCTGCAAAGAGGCTTATCTGTAACACCTTTCTAGATTCCATATACATGTGTTAATACATAATGTTTGTTCTTTGTTTTTTATTCTTTCTGACTAGTCTCTCTTCTTGACTGTTCCATATGTACTCCTCCTCAGAGAGAGTTGACATCTAATAACTATTTCAGCTTCATACACCTTTGTTATCAGCTCAGTTCAGTTCAGTCACTCAGTTGTGTCTGACTCTTTGTGACCCCATGAATCACAGCATGCCAGGTCTCCCTGTCCATCACCAACTTCCGGGGTTTACTCAAACTAATGTCCAACGAGTCGGTGATGCCATCCAGAAATCTCATCCTCTGTCATCCCTTTCTCCTCCTGCCCCCAATCCCTCCCAGCATCAGGTTCTTTTCCAATGAGTCAACTCTTCGCATGAGGTGGCCAAAGTACTGGAGTTTCAGCTTCAACATCAGTCCTTCCAATGAACACCCAGGACTGATCTCCTTTAGGATGGACTGGTTGGATCTCCTTGCAGTCCAAGGGACTCTCAAAGAGTCTTTTCCAACACCACACTTCAGAAGCATCAATTCTTTGGTGCTCAGCTTTCTTCACAGTCCAACTCTCATATCCATACATGACCACTGGAAAAACCATAGCCTTGACTAGACGGACCTTTGTTGGCAAAGTAATGTCTCTGCTTTTTAATATGCTGTCTAGGTTGGTTATAACTTTCCTTCCAAGGAGTAAGCATCTTTTAATTTCATGGCTGCAGTCACCATCTGCAGTGATTTTGGAGCCCAAAAAAACAAAGTCAGCCGCTGTTTCCACTGTTTCCCCATCTATTTGCCATGAAGTGATGGGACCAGAGGCCATGATCTTAGTTTTCTGAATGCTGAGCTTTAAACCAACTTTTTCACTCTCCTCTTTCACTTTAATCAAGAGGCTCTTTAGTATTTCTTCACTTTCTGCCATAAGGGTGGTGTTATCTGCATATCTGAGGTTATTGATATTTCTCCCGGCAATCTTGATTCCACCTTGTGCTTCTTCCAGTCCAGCATTATTCATAACATACTCTGCATATAAGTTAAATGAGCAGGGTGATAATATACAGCCTTGACTTACTCCTTTTCCTATTTGAAACCAGTTTGTTGTTCCATGTACAGTTCTAACTGACCTGCATACAGGTTTCACAAAAGGCAGATCAGGTGGCCTGGTATTCCCGTCTTTTTCAGAGTTTTCCACAGTTTATTGTGATCCACACAGTCAAAGGCTTTGGCATAGTCAATGAAGCAGAAATAGATGTTTTTTTGGAACTCTCTTGCTTTTTTGATGATCCAATGGATGTTGGCAATTTGATTTCTGGTTCCTCTGCCTTTTCTAAAACCAGCTTGAACATCTGGAAGTTCATGGTTCACGTATTGCTGAAGCCTGGCTTGGAGGATTTTGAGCATTACTTTACTAGCATGTGAGATGAGTGCAATTGTGCAGTAGTTTGAGCATTCTTTGGGATTGCCTTTCATTAGGATTGGAATGAAAACTGACCTTTTCCAGTCCTGTGGCCACTGCTGAGTTTTCCAAATTTGCTTGCACATTGAGTGCAGCACTTCCATAGCATCATCTTTCAGGATTTGAAATAGCTCAACTGGAATTCCATCACCTCCATTAGCTTTGTTTGCAGTGATGCTTTTCTAAGGCCCACTTGACTTCACATTCCAAGATGTCTGGCTCTAGGTGAGTGATCACACCATCGTGATTATCTGGGTCGTGAAGATCTTTTTTGTACAGTTCTTCTATGTATTCTTGCCACCTCTTCTTAATAGCCTCTGCTTCTGTTAGGTACCTACCATTTCTGCCCATTATTGAACCCATCTTTGCATGAAATGTTCCCTTGGTATTTCTCATTTTCTTGAAGAAATCTCTAGTCTTTCCCGTTCTGTTGTTTTCCTCTATTTCTTTGCATTGATCTCTGAGGAAGGCTTTCTTATCTCTCCTTGCTATTTTTGGAACTCTGCATTCAAATGGGAATATCTTTCCTTTCTCCTTTGCTTTTTGCCTCTCTTCTTCTCACAGCTATTTGTAAGGCCTCCTCAGACAGCCATTTTGCCATTGTTGTGGTGGCAAAGTGTCAGGGAAGGTAGTTATCTATAATCTTATGGTTAATTCATATTTAATAAGCCTGTGTTCCTGGGTTACAAATTCTCAAGTGTTCCTTACTCTCTATCTTATTATAGCAAGGCTAGAGGTGCTGGATTTAGGTAATCACCCTCTTCACTTGTGGAATGAGGCTCTGATAATATATTTCCTCTTCAGTGTAGATCTTTGTTAGGAGAATACTCTGGATATACTTCAAACTGGTTCTTCTTCCTCTTCCCATGATGGAGACACATGGAGATTTTTCATGGTTTCTCACGAAGATGAAGTCCATTAAAGTATGCGCAGCTCCCTAAGACTGCGGTGCCCCCAGTGCATTGGTTTCTCACTGTATGCTCATCTACATGTAGCCATGGCAATGCATCACAGTTGCCATTTGTGTGTCCTCCCCCATAAAGGTTCCAGTGGCTTCTCTTTTGGGTAAGCTGATCTCAGCTGTTGCAGTTCTGTGTTTGCCTCTCTCCAAATTTCAGCATGAAAGTTTGCTCTGTGACCTCAATTCTCTGATGGTTCTGAGAGACAGTCATGTTTTTCAGCTTGTTCCGATTTTTCTTATTGTAAGGCTAGGAGTAGTGGCTTCTGAGATGTTTAGATATTGAATTGAAGCCAAAATCATTTATGGTTTTAACTTGTATCTCACTAATGATTAATGATACTGAGAATATTTTCACAAGCATATTTGCCATCTTATTTGGATCTGTTAAAATCTTTTGTCTGTTCAAATCTTTTGTTCATTTTTTTGAGTTGTTTTGTGGGTTTCCTCTATACCTTCATTACACATTCTTTGCCAGAAATAAGATTTGTAAAATCTGTGGCATCTATTGCTATTGTTTCCAAGTGCTTTTTCAAACAGCAAATGATCTTATTTTACTAAAACCCAATTTAAATGTAGAAGATCCCATGGAAAAGGAAATGGTAACTCATAACAGTATTCTTGCCTGGGAAATCCTGTGGACAGAGGAACCTGGTGGGCTACAGTCCATGTGCTTTCAAAGAGTCAGCCACAACTTAGCAACTAAACAGCAACATACACATGCACACACACACACATATATAAGGAGAGAGAGAGAGAGGGAAAAAAGGATGGCTTTTGTGTCTATCACAATCTCTCTCCCTAACCCAAGGTCATTCAGGTTTTTTCTATTTAGAATATTATAGTTTTAGATTATACACTTAGATCCATAATCTATGATGAACTTTTTGTGAAAATAAGGTATGAATTATAGACCCAGGTATATATTTTTTAATATTGATGTTCAATTGTTCTAGCACCATTTGTCAAAAAGACTAATTTTTTTCACTTTGAATTGCCTGCATATCTGTATTTAAAATAATTTGATCTGTATTTCTGAGACATGACTGAGGGTACTGTATGCTGTTCCTTGATCAGTGTTCTGTCTTTTCAAAAATACTACATTGTCATGATTATTGTAACTTTGTAGTGGGTAGAGAGAGCTTCCAATTCTCTTTTTCCTTTTCAAAATAGTTTTGCCTCATCAATATCTAAAAAAGGCATTTAGTTTTTTTAAAATAAAGATTATTTTGAATTCATAAATTATACTGAGAAAATCTTTATTGAATTCTAATACATGAACACCTTATAATTCTCTATATTTTAGGTCTAGTTTGATTTATTTTGATGGTTTTGAGATTTGGGAAATATAATTACTGAACATATTTTGTTTCATTATTAGTATTTAGAGTGCAATTGACTTTGTTGACTTCAGTCTTGTGACCTTGAAGACGTATTTATTAGTTTTAGGAGCTCTGGGTAGAATATTTTTGCTTCTCTACATAGATGACATTGTGATCTGAGAAGTGAAACAGCTTTATTTCATCTTTTCTATTCTGTATTCCTTTTATTTAACCACTTGTGTAAACTCCAGATCTCACAAAATAGGGTACAATGTATTATCCCAATATGCTATTGTTTTAAAAAAATAGCTGACACATATTATTTAGATATCCTTTTAGAGAATAATATAGCTCTCATTTACCTTGATTTCCTGCTTTGACAATATCCTATAATATGCAGAGGCTCCTAACTAAAAAGTGTATATTTATTTGTAGAATTTATACAATAGATAGAGTACAAAAATAACTGTGTTCTGGAAAAAAAGATGCTTCAGAAAAGTAAATAAATGCATCTTATAAAGTTGACTTCTGAAGTCAATAATAGAAAACTTGGTTAATTTAATGTATTGTACTGCAATAGACTATGGCATAATTACAGTATATGCTGCTATTCTTTTTTTTTTTTTTATTTTTTTTTCCAGTGGGTTTTGTCATACATTGATATGAATCAGCCATGGATTTACATGTATTCCCAATCCCGATCCCCCCTCCCACCTCCCTCTCCACCCGATTCCTCTGGGTCTTCCCAGTGCACCAGGCCGGAGCACTTGTCTCGTGCATCCCACCTGGGCTGGTGATCTGTTTCACCATAGATAAAAGACGGCAATTATGACAGGGAGTAACATTAAAAACTATCTTTATATCCATGGAAGAAAAGGCCCAAACTAACTTGGAGTTTAATTGTTGAAAGTGATACACAGCTCCTTGAGGTTATATCCATAACCCTCAGCCATGTAGATATTGTTGGAGTTAGCTTCTCCCACCCGTCCTGTTAAGATATCAGCCAGGACAACACTTCCAAATCCTTACTTGCTACTCCTCAGAGAGGGAGACTGGCCTGACTACTGAAGGGAAGACCATTGGTTCATGTTTCTCAGTTTGGTGTAGCTAACTGATAAATGATTGTAAGTGCTTGGCATTCAATCTCTTTTATTTCTTTTTTCTATAGCAAGTGACGGCAAGGTAGCAATTCTTGGTAATTCTATCCAATCTTTAGATCCAAATATCCTCTCATGTGGGAATATCCTCAGTAAAGCTGGAGAGATGTTAGACAGTCCATTTGCTTTATAAATAAAATATATTATCCAAAGAGCTTTGTATTAAAATAGCAGAGGTTACGTGTTATCCCTGCTGCTGAGACTCCAGTGGTCTTTGTTCTAAATTGTGTGGTAAAGTCTGGGATGTTATTCAATGACCCCTAGAACTCCATCATTTAATTTATGAGTCAGAAACACTAAGAAATAGAAAAGGAATGAGATTGGTGGATTAAATGTGGAGAAAAAGGAAACTTCTGCTGCTCAGGGCAGGCGGCTTAGTTCTTAGACTTTCATGAATAAAGTCATGTAGACCTTGGTGGATTTTAACAGGTGGTTTTGGCAGCTGTTTACAGATGGAGATCATTATTGATTTTTTTTTGCTGTATGGCACCGCTTGCAGGATCTTGGTTTCCAACCAGGGATTGAACCTGTGACACTTGCAGTAAAATTGTGGAGCCCTAACTGCTAGACAACCAGGAATTCTCACAGATGGAGACTGTTTTTAATAGCCTGAGCTTAAGAATTCCTGGTATAGAGACAACAACATTCATGCTAATGTAGCTTGACATAAAAATATACTAGCCAGTTTGACCAGTAAGGCACCAAGACCAAGTCAGGTAATACATCTTTGAAGGCACTGACAAGTAGGAGAATATTTGCTGTTTTCACTGTTCTTCCAGACATGTCTACGTGCCAGGACTCTTAAAGGCAAGACATCTATGGTCTGACTCTTTACAGAACACAAGTAAGATTCTTGCTTTATATAGTCTGTGTCATGCCTAGGAAGGCTATATTATATCAGCTTCTCTAAATTTTGTGTCTATTTGTTTAGGATAGAAAGAGCCAAAATTTATGTGAATTTATGTGATTTGTTCTCAGGCTCTTAAGAACTTTTGTCTCCTCTTCCCATTACTATGTGATCTTCTTCAGCTGGACCTTCACTTAGTTACACAGGTAAGACTGAGCACCAACTGACTATAAAAGAACCTGAGTTTAGCAGGAAAATTTATCCATCCATTAGATACTTTGTTGTTCAGTTACTCAGTCACATCTGACTCTTTGCAACCCCATGGACTGCAACATGCCAGGCTTTCCTGTCCTTCACTGTCTCCCAGAGATAAAATATTTGCTGAGGTGATAAGTAAAACAATGAATAGAAGGTATAGTTAATCCTTGACCTACCCACAAGAGAAGACAAAAAACCACAAGAAAGTGATGGGGATATAATGGTATGGAATGAATGGTAGAATGTGGTATCTATAAGTAAACAGTGACACAAAAAGAGAAAAGGACAAGAACAAGACAGAAAACAAAGAGAAAATGATTAAATTCATGCTGTGCCATGAAGTGTATTTTAATTAACATTCCAGGTTTAAATGTGATAAGAATGCTAAATAAATAAAGGCTCTTCAATTACATTGGTCTCCATGTAACAGGGTCATCCCGTATTACTGAGAGATTTGCTAATTTGTAAAACAAATTAAGTGGAATCACACGCTGAGTTCTTTTCAACATCAACTCACCAAATGATAGAGAAATGTAACATTAAAAGCACCCATGGCAAAGATGCTAAAGCATCTTTGCCCCTTGCCAATCCCTAGCCGTGTATAGCCTTGGTATTTTCTTCTTTGTTCTGCTATCTCAGTACAAGGGCTGAATAGTTCTTGTAGTCTGTTTAACTTGCTATAAACCTTAACCAATAAAACACTCATATAGTTTGAAAACACTGAGATCCCAATAGAAGGCTGTGCAGATAATGTGAACAAGTCACAGAAAAACAAAATTCATTTGGATTTAAATATACATAAAGATTTTCTCAGCCCTACATATGATAAAAAGTACATCAGCCACAATGAGACACCAACTTAGTGTGTATGTAAAAATGCCTCTATTTTTGCTTTCTACATTTTATTAATTCTAAGATGCATACTTTCATACATTCATATCTTTGAAATTGATATGTATTTTACCATTGTATCATTTTAGATACAATGAAATATTATAGATGAAGTCTTTGTTTCATATTGAAATACTTAAGTGAAATTAGTTAAGCTTGTGAGGCTGGTTTATCATCACTATTAAAGATATCATATTCTGTGTTTTTCCCATTGAATTGATCAAGATGGACTGGTTGTGCTCTAATAAAAAGCAACCCCGAAATCTCAGTTCTTAACACAAAAGTTTCTTTCTTTCTCACCCTATATATATTAGTTGTAGGTCAGCAGGGCTCCCTGTTAACTGGCTTTTTAGTGTCTCAGGTTAATGTGTACCCTCTTGACATTTTGGCAGGAACTTATATGATAGCTTCAATGAGGGAAAAGAATGTGAAAAATTGCATATTGGCTGTTATAGCATTGGATGTATGTCACATTTTCCCACA
This sequence comes from Dama dama, assembly GCF_033118175.1. Lineage (NCBI taxonomy): Eukaryota > Metazoa > Chordata > Mammalia > Artiodactyla > Cervidae > Dama > Dama dama. The sequence goes on from NC_083705.1 coordinate 24,011,798, forward strand.
AGCATTGTCCCAAGAAAATCACATGGTCATGTTGGACTGGAAAAGGCAACCCTACCATGTCATGGAAAGTGGGGAGCCCTGGAATACTTGTGTGATTCACCAATGACCCCCAAATTTACCTCAACACAGCTGTTGCTTTCCTTACCCTGGCTTTGTTATTTAGCTAAGTCATAAAAATGTCAGTCTTCTGACCAAATTCACATTCAGGAAAATAACAACAGACTCCATCCCAATTGCCAATAATTTTGACAAGAACACAGGGTTACATGTATAACTCCTGATATGGGCTGGATTGTGCCCCTCACATTTATATGTTGAAGTCCCAACCCTCAGAATCTCAGAAGGCACCTGTATTTGGACCCCAGACACGATCTTTCAAGAGATAATTAAGTTAAAGTGAGGCTAAGTAAGGTCGTGAGGGCAGATCTTAATCTAATCTGACTCCTTTAGTTATAGTCTGAGCAAACTAGTAAAACTCCCTCCTCCTACCTTGACCTTTTCTATAGTTAGAATGATGAATGCCAGTAATATGATTTATTTTATAATAGTTTCTGATATACTAAGTAATCTCTCTTTAAACTGAAGGACTTAGAAAAAGAGTTACTATTCTTAGTGCTTTTGCTTAAGTTGGCTGACTCAAAATTTAGTCAGATGGCAATAAGGATACATTACAAAACTTAGAATTCATGCACCAACTTGAAAATAATCTTTTCTATTTTCCTGGGCTTTAACATTATGGACTTCCCTCATGGCTCAGCTGGTAAAGAATCTGCCTGCAATTCGGGAGACCTGGGTTCAATTCCTGGGTTGGGAAGATCCCCTGGAGAAGGGACAGGCTACTCAGTCCAGTATTCTGGCCTGGAGAATTCCATGGACTGTATTCCACATGGACTGTATAGTCCATGGGGTCGCAAACAGTTGGACATGACTGAGAGACTTTCACTTTCAACATTATGGGATTCAGTTATGGCTTAAAAAAAAAAAAAAGCCAGTAGAAAGCTAGCATTTGTATCTGTAGAGAATGAAACCAAAAAAAAGCTATGTTTATAGTTAACAAGATAATTCCACTTAGGAAGGAAACCACCTTTGTTTAGAAGATAATTTTGAATGCTGCTTTTACTGGAGAGTGAGACCTTGTTGGAAGAGGCTAGCACAGTACTAAAAAAAAGACTTTAAAAAATAAAAGCAAGTAAGAATTTGGGAGTTTGAAGTTAGGGATAACCATGGCCTATGACTTAAAGATTTTTTTTTATAAAGAAGTTAATTTTAAATTTAGGTCACTTGCTGCAGTGCAACATTATCTACCCCTTTACACTGGTCTCCTTCACTAAATATGCTATATTTACCCATGTAGGTTATCTAAATACTACATGTGTAAATGTGTTCAGGCAAGGAAACTAAAGTGCACATTGAGATCAACACTAGATGAGGTATAAATAGACTTGCAAACCCATCTTCTTCTGTGACTCAGAGAGGTAATAAAAGTGGGTGAAGCCTGTGTAGATAGGATAAGAGAGGCAGTGTTGACTTAGAAGACGCTTCACTGGAAAAGAGCTTTATCCACTCTAGTAGATTCTTGCCTTGGAAGATAAGGGTTCAATGAAGACTCTTATTATGATTTTTCAAAATAATTTTTAAATGATGGTATTTATGTAAACTTCCCTGATTTTTGAATGTGGACAACTAATTTAAGCAGAGTGCATAGGCCATGTCTAGAGACTGAATTCCAAATTCAAGTTTTGGATTTTGCAAGACAGATCAGAGAAGGTGAATTCAGTGGAGACCAGAATTTGAAACAAACAAAAAAAATGATCATAAGACCTTCAGACTCTAGATAGTTTTCTAAAAAAGATGGCATTAGACATTTTACAGGGTATGCAGCATGGGATTTGAAGATAATCTTACCTTGATCATAAATAAAAGAAAGAGCCCAAGAGACATCTGGATTCACATTTAATGGTGCCCATCTCATTGTCACCTCTTTTTGTCCAATAATCCTTATTTAAGCAATTTTGTGTGAGGCACTTACATGAGGATCAGGGTCTGAAGCAACAGTTTCTCATTTCCATAAGGTCTGGATGTATAACAGGACTTTGTGGCAAACATTTGATGGATGGGTAGATTAATGGAAGCATTATAAAAGTGCATAGTTTTTCAGTGAACAAGGGTTTTAAAATCTCAAAAAGATAAACATTAATTTTGGCCCTTAAGGGTAACCCATAAATAGTTTTGTTTACTCCAAATGTTTTATGTTGGTAATAACATAGTAGTACATAATCACTTTGCACAATAACTGACAGAAAATGTGAGGTTTAGATTTTCAGCTTTAATACAGTCAAATGCATCAGGCGAATGGCTTCGGCTTCCCAGAAAGCAAGATGTCTTGCAAGTCATCATTCTTCAGAAACCATTGACAACAGAGGTGGAGGAGAGTCTAAAATGAATGCTGTTATAAAGTCCTCATTTTTAGAAATACTTTCTAATGTAAAATTTACTTCCAAATTATGGAAAGATTTTAAAGACTTTCAGATAATATGCTTATAATGGTTTTAAATTTTTCATGTGGCAAAAGGGTTTCAAATAAGCAGGCCCTCACCCATTCCACCAGTATTTATAGAGACACAAAAATCAAGGATATTTTGTTTCATTTTCTTGAGGGTCCTGGCTTATATTCCTTTAGGATAATCTGAGAAGAATTAAAATTTGATCAAACATATTTATCTTCCTTGAGATATATGAGATTTGAATATGACCAACCCAATTATTAACCTTCATTGGAAGGACTGATGTTGAAGCTGAAACCCCAATACTTTCGCCACTTGATGCGAAGAACTGACTCATTTGAAAACACCCTGATACTGGGAAAGATTGAAGGTGGGAGGAGAAGGGGATGACAGAGATGAGGTGGTTGGATAATATCACCAACTCAATGGACATGAGTTTGAGCAAACTCTGGGAGTTGGTGATGGACAGGGAGGCCTGGGGTGCTACAGTCCATGGGGTCGCAAAGAGTCGGACACGACTGAGCAACTGAACTGAACTGAACCTGATTATTTATCCCTATTACTAAACTTTGCAATGCAGGAGACTCAAGTCTGATTCCTTGGTTGGGAGGATCCCCTAGAAAAGGAAATGGCTACCCACTCCAGTAATCTTGCCTGGAGAATTCCATGGACAGAGGAGACTGGAGGGTTACATTCCATGAGGTTGCAAAGAGTCAGACATGACTGAGTGACTAACACACACAAAGCTACTACTAACAATTACAAGTTTGTTTTAATCAATCTTTGACTCTTCAATAGCCATTCATTCAGTCTGCGGATTATGCATCTTCTTCACTGTTTTCTTTTTCTGTTCTAGTCTGCCTCTAAGGATATGTGTTCCTAGTAATTGAAGGTTGAAGAGTAGAAATTCATATGACAAATGTAATTATTAAAACTGTGGTATAGAGTTGCAATTAAAGGAAAAAACCACAATGAATAGTCATGTTTATACAACTATGCAGCAAACAGAATTATAAGACCAACTAAACTATAATATGCTCCTGTATACACGTATATGAAATTTATTTGCCAGTTAGGAAAGCAAAGGCTTTTACTGCGTGTTTGTAATAAGATTTGTATTTCTTCTGGGTAAGTATCTGAGGTTTATTTGCAGATTTGGCTTCTGCTTAAGGTATATGAATACATATAATAAATAGCTAAAGACATTCAGGAAAAACTTATAAGCTGTAGCTTTTATTTAATTCCTAATGGTGGATTTTATTCAAGTAATGTTTTTAAATATGAAAAATCAATTTTTGGTGTTAGGAATTCCTTGATATTATTATCAAGTTACTTGTGGTTTTAATCAATATTGGCTTAAAATGTACAATCCTAGGTCTCTCTCTCACACACACACTCACACACTAGATTGAATATGAAGCTGCCAATATTCAACTGTTTTTAACCTGAAAAGGAGCACTTCCATAATGTTCAACCTGATAAGAAAGTATCCGTTAAATGAAGATTAAGTGTTCTGACAGAACTCAAGATCTGTTCTTTAGAAAGTCAACCACTTCTGAAACAGGTAATGGGTCAATTAAAATCTAAACTCTCTAGGGGGAAAAAAAAACTTCTAGTAATTAATTGAAATACAATAATTGTAGAATGTCCTTTAGAAAAAAATGGAAGTGATTGTGAGGAGAAATTTTTTTAAAGTGATGTTGGAAAATTGTATACTTGACTTTGAAATTCTTGGGAGTATTTATTATTTGGGGGTTGCTTTTAAAATTATGCTCCATGGTAACAACTGCCTATTATATTCCTGCATCCCAGTTCAACACTGAATTGAAGACAACGCCTTACTACTGAAAACTTTTCAAAACCTTCTTGTGAAGTTTTTTCTAAGAAACGCTATTAAAGATTCAACACACAAATCATCTCATTTGTCCCAAATGTGGCATGTGCATCTGCAATTCTGAATAAACTATAGTATGATAGTTCTTCAAAAAGCAAACGTGAAAAACATAGGACCAATTGGTCAATCTAAAAACTTCAGCTTTGGTTTAAAGAGATAAGAAAAAACAAATACCTTATCTTCCTTCAAGTAATTCATCTTCAGATGGTGGCAATATATACAGAGTATTTGCAAATAGAAAGAGGCATGAAAGCATCCATCGATAAATCCTTTTTCTTTTTTCGAAGGCAGTTTCTCATTCTTTATCTGGCCTTTTTAGTAAGTTGGTTATGATAATTCCTATGTGTTCTTCTGGAATGCAGTGATGAGCATATGAATGCTTCTTCATAAAATTATGAAAAAAATAGGAAACTGGAAAGTAAATATGAAACAGGAGAAAAACCCACAGGGAAATGGGAATAAGGAGGAGAAGCTAAACATACAGGAAACAAAAAACAAATCCCTTCTCAGCTGGTGGTATTAAAAACCACCCTTTAATTTGAAAATCAGTACAATATATGCTGATGAAAAAGCTTTAGTTTGTGCAAAATAACTGCTGTGTTTGTCAAAGAACATTTTGCTTAGTACATCAAATGGAACACTTTGGAGCTGTTGTGTGAATAATATAGCCCAGCATATTCCAGAATCAGCCATAATAGGTAATCCTACTTAAGCTCAACACTATGACAGAAGCAGTGAGTTAGTAAGAAAAATGAAAGCATTTGATGATAAGCATTATATTGAAGAATAAGAAAACAAAAATTTTAGTGGATCTTATTTGGGTTTTTCCAAATTTGCAAGTCTATCCTGTGAACTTCACCAAAGGTAGAATTTAGTAAACATTCATTGTGATCATATTATACAGTAGGTATAGGATTGCTTGCTAATTTCCACTGTTAAGGACCACACCAAAAAAGAGACAAAGTTAAAAATCATTACAATATACTGTAATAAGCATAATATTATAAATCCAAAGTACTAGGCAGTAAAAAAAATTTTTAAAAAAGGACAAAATAAAAGCTATTGGGAGGGTGAGCCAGGGCTGGCTTTTGGAGTGGTCACGTTGAAACTGAATCTTGCAATGTACAATGTATATTGGAAGTAGCCAAGTGGCAAATGGGATGGAAAAAAGCCAAAGAAAAACTATGTTCAAAGCCATGAAATGAAAGAGCATGGATTGTTTGGTAAATTACATGTAGTCTCTATAACTATACTGAAGGTATGAATGAAAGGTTGAAAGGGAAACTCTTCCAGCTACCAACCATCACACAAACACCTCATAAAATTAGAAAGTCAGTCCAGAACCTCGTTTCTTCTCCTTCTCTAAAGATGCCTGAGCAGCCTCATTTCCTTTCAAACTCTACTGAGCTCTGGGTACCTGACAACAAAGAGACACACCTGCCCCACTTAACATGCAGAGACTGACAAGTGGACTTTTATGAACCTTTTATTCCTTCATCCGAAGGATCTTCCTGTCTTTCTAGAAGAAGGAACTAGGAAAATCAAATCTACGGTGGTCTCGTTATGATGCATTTTCCTGTTGTATCACCAAGAGCTTCATTGAATATAGATACAGAGGGGAGGGTGGTAAAAGAAAGGGTGTGTGGAGCCAACACAACTTATGGGTGGAGTTATTTACTCAGGGTAAGAAGTATTTAGAAATTAATTAAATTCTAAGGGTTGACTTAACTCTTTATTGGAATTCTAAAACTAAATGCAGCTACTAGAAAATTACGTTAGATGGACTATGATTAGGCTTAGGTGAACATGAAGCGAAGTGAAATGAAAGTTGCTCAGTCATGTCTGACTCTTTGCAACCCCGTGGACTATACAGTCCATGGAATTCTCCAGGCAAGAATACTGGAGTGGGTAGTAGGTGAACATAGGTATATGGGAATACTTACGGAAAAACTATATGCAACAATTTTGACTGATAACTGTTACTGTAGTTAATTTCTAGTTAATTGAAATTTTATGTTATTGCTATAACCAGAGCTGAAAATTGATAAATGTTACTAACTTGACAACCAGTCAACTTGAATCCTTGATAAACTGTCAGTTTGACATTCTTTCATAAACAAGAGGTGAAAAAAGTAAAACAAGCTCCTATCAGAGAATTATTGCAAAGATCAGAGTGTTTGTGTAGTCGATTGTATTGCCTAATCCCTAAGACTGTGTATATGTATATTTACAGAGGGAAATGATGCTAATCATGCTAATGATGGCTTTGAACTATTGTGAAATTTTAGTGGTGAAAGGTTATATTTTTTTTAGTGTGCTATATTTTTATGTTGGGGAGATAAAGTAGGATGCTCTAGAAAACTAGACTCTGTGGGTGCATCCTTGTTCTTGAGGTTAGCCAGTCAAGAGTAACTCTTTCATTAAAGTTACTATTGAATCATTATTTTTCTGCTTATGTTGCTGTTGTTCAGTCACTAAGTCATGTCTGACTCTGAGACCCCCTTTCTCATCCTTCACTATCTCCCAGAGTTTGATCAAATTCATGTCCATTGAGTCGGTAATGCCATTCAACCATTTCATCCTCTGTCACTCCCTTCTCCTCATGCCCTCAATCTTTCCTTGGAACAGGGTCTTTTCCAGTGAGTTAGCTCTTCCGATCAGGTGGCCAAAGAATTGGAGCTTCAGCATCAGTCTTTCCAATAAATATTCAGGACTGATTTCCTTTGGATCGCTTGATTGGATCTCCTTGCTGTCCAAGGGACTCTCAAGGGTCTTACGAGTCTTAAGCCTGTTTATGTCGTACTTACAATATGCCAGATAAATATTACAAATATTAGCACATTCAGTGTACATAATGACAATGAGATAGGTTCCACTGAAAGTGAAAAGTGAAAGTGTTAGTTGTGTTTGACTGTTTACCACATGGACTGCTTTCTGCCTGTGGAATTCTCCAGGCAAGAATACTGGAGTCAGTAGCCAGTCTCTTCTCCAGGGTATCTTCCTGACCCAGGGTTTGGAGCCTGGCTCTCCTGCATTGCAAGCAGATTCTTTACTATCTGAGACACCAGGGATGCTCATAGATCCCATTAGTATACCTGTTTTGCAAAGGAAGCAAGTGAGAGCCATATAGTTTGAGTAACTTGCCAGAGGACATAGTTGGCTAGAGAATGGTGAGGCTAGGAAATGAACCCAGCCAGCCAGGCTTGAATCTGCTCTTACTACTCTGGAACATATTGTGCAATAAAAGGGATAGATTTTATACTACAATACACTCCAAAATACATTTTCAAGAAAATATACCAGGAAGACAGTTTCTTGAGTTTCCCAGGTTTTCTTTAAGGAGACATTTTTAGACATTGATGGCAGTCTGCCTGAATAGTGTGAGGCTCTCCCAGGTTGGCAAAGCTATAGTTTGGGGGTTTACCAAACCATTAACCCTCAACAACTTCACCTAAAATCTCTTCATATGATTGCTAAACTTGCCATCAACTTGAATGCTGGCTCTAATACTTGCACTTCACATACAATTTTATTTTATATTCCCAGTGCCATTTTGCATTATACACTTTTCCATGGACCCTAAAATTATATTTGTTATTACATATTTTGTTTTTTAATTTAATTTTTATTTTATGTTGGGATATAGTTGATTTATAGTCTTGTGTTTGTTTCAGATGTACAGCAAAGTGGTTCAGCTACATATGTATAAATATGTGTGTATATATATAAATATTTGTGCATATATACACATTCTTTCTCAGGTTCTTTTCCTATTTAGGTTATTACAGAATATTGAGTAGAGTTCCCAGTGTTACACAGTAGGTCCTTGTTGATTATCCATTTTATATATAGTAGTGTGTATCTGTTCATCCTAAACTCCTAATTTATCCCTCCCCCCACCACCTTTGCTCTTTGGTAATCATAAGTTTGTTTTCAAATTCTATAAGTCTTTTTCTGTTTTATAAATAAGTTCATTTTATCATCTTTTTAGATGCCACATACAAGTGGTATCATATGATATTTCTCTGTCTGACTTCACTTAGTATGACCATATCTAGGTCTATCCATATTGCTGCAAGTGGCATTATCTCATTGTTTTAAATGAGTAATATTCTATTGTATACATGTACCACATCTTCTTTATCCATTCCTCTGTCAATGGATATTTAGGTTGTTTCCAAGTTTTGGCTACTGTAAATGCTGCTACATTGAACATTGGGGTGAATGTATCTACACACACACACACACACACACACACACACACACACACCCAGGAATAGGATTGCTGGATCATGTGGGTGCTTTAGTTTTTAAGGGACCTCCATACTGTTCATAATGGTTGTACCCAATTTACATAACAGTAGGAGGGTTCTTTTTTCTCCACACACTGTCCAGGATTTATTGTCTGTAGACTTTTTGATGGTGGCCATTTTGATGGATATGAGGTGATAACTCCTTGTAGTTTTGGTTTGCATTTCTCTAATATAGATGGGGAAACAGTGGAAACAGTGTCAGACTTTTTTTTGGGGGGGGGGGCTCCAAAATCACTGCAGATGGTGATTACAGCCATGAAATTAAAAGATGCTTTACTCCTTGGAAGGAAAGCTATGACCAACCTAGATAGCATATTAAAAAGCAGACACATTACTTTGCCAACAAAGGTCCGTCTAGTCAAGGCTATGGTTTTTCCAGTGGTCATGTATGGATGTGAGAGTTGGACTGTGAAGAAAGCTGAGCGCTGAAGAATTGATGCTTTTGAACTGTGATGTTGGAGAAGACTCTTTGAGAGTCCCTTGGACTGCAAGGAGATCCAACCAGTCCATCCTAAAGGAGATCAGTCCTGGGTGTTCGTTGGAAGGACTGATGCTGAAGCTGAAACTCCAATACTTTGGCCACCTCATGTGAAGAGTTGACTCATTGGAAAAGACCCTGATGCTGGGAGGGATTGGGGGCAGGAGGAGAAGGGGACGACAGAGAATGAGATGGCTGGATGGCATCACTGACTTGATGGGCATGAGTTTGAGTAAACTCTGGGAGTTTGTGATGGACAGGGAGGCCTGGTGTGCTGAGATTCATGGGGTCGCAAAGAGTCGGACACGACTGAGCAACTGAACTGAACTGAACTGAATAGGCTTCCCAGGTGGTGCAGTGGTAAAGAATCCTCCTGCCAATGCAGGAAATGTAAGTTTGATCCCTGGGTCGGGAAGATTCCCTGGAGTAGGAAAATATCAACCCATTCCAGTATTCTTGCCTGGAAAATTCCATGGACAGAGAAACCTAGCAGGCTACAGTCCATGGGATTGCAAAGAGTCAGACTCAACTGTGTGAGTGTGCACACACACACACACACTCTCACAATAATTACGGATGTTGAACATCTTATCATGTGTTTGCCGACTATCAATATGTCTTCTTAAGTGAAATGTACATTTAATTCTTCCACTCATTTTTTATTGGGTTGTTTATTTTTTTGATATTGACCTATACAAGCTGTTTGTATATTTTGGAGATTAATCCCTTGTTAGTTGCTTTATTTGCAAATATTTTTTCCCATTCTGAGGGTTGTCTTCTCATTTTGTTTATAGTTCCCTTTGCTGTGCAAAAGCTTTTAAGTTTAAGTAAGTTTCATTTGTTTCTTTTTTTTAAATTTTCATTACTAAAATTTTAAAACTTGTATGGAAATACCAAAGAGCCTGAATATCCAAAGTAATCCTAAGAAAGAAAAATGGAGTGTCACATTCCCAGATTTCAAACTATAGGACAAAGCTACAGTAATCAAAACAATGTGACACTGACACAAACCAGAAATACTGATCAATGGAACATGATAGAAAGCCCAGAAATAAACCCACATACTTATGATCAATTAATCTACGACAAAGGAAGCAAGAATATACAATGGAGAAAAGACAGACTCTTCAGTAAGTGGTGCTGGGAAAACTAGACATGTAAAAGAATGAAATTGGAGCTTTGTCTAACACCATATTAAAAAAATAAACTAAAAAGGGATTAGAGGAATTAATGTAAGACCAGAAACCATAAAACTCCTAGAGAAAACATAGGCAGAACACTCTTTGACATAACTCACAGTAATATCTTTTTGGATCCACCTCCTATAGTAACGAAAATAAAAGCAAAAACAAATAAATATTGGTCCATATTTTAAAAACAATTTAGAAGAAATGCCAGTTAAATCATAATGCATTGCTGTCTAATTTATAATTTTTACATTATATTTATGGAAAAAATATTTTAAAAGAGTTTAATGATATTCCACTCTTGTGAATATAGAAAACACTATCAGTTATTTCTAAAAACTTTTCTACATTTTGAATTTTAATCCTTTGAGTCATTTTTCAGTTCAAAGTCAATGATGCCATATTTTTTGCTTAGAGAACCATCCTCTGTGCCATCAAGAACACTGTAGGATTAGCAATTTTAAAAAGTATCCCACTTAACAGTTGCCTAGCTATTAAAAATACAGCAATTTTAAAATATGTCCCAAATTCAAAGATACTAAAATGTGTAGTAAAATGCATATCTTGGAATTGATGAAATATATCATGTAATAGTGACTCTGCATAACATAAGAGCAGTCACATAAAAATTTGCAAAGATGAGCAATCTGTGGGCACGCCCATCTGTCTGAGACTAGAAGGAAGTGCAATATAGCCACCACAGCCAGAATCTACCCAGAAGAACACTGAATGGCGTAGAGTAGGTGCTGAATAAACAGCTCTTGAATGAAGGAGTCTCAATTTTTCAGCAGAAATAAGCATTGTCTGATACTCATTTTTGGTATGAGTAGTTATTCAACAACTCATGTATTAACTAGAAAAAAATTTGAATTCTCTGGATATATTATTCAATTCTGCATTTTATACAAGCAATATCCTTGGCATTTGTTTTCACAAATACTACAAGTTTGAGGGGAATAAAGAAAAAGTTTGAATACAAAGGAATTATTTAGATGGCCAAGTGAGTTTATGCAATGTGCAGAGGGCATGCTATCAAACAGATGCCTCTGTGTGCTTGGCTAAAATGCTAGACTAATTTAAAAAGGGAAATTAATAGGAGCCTACTCTGGGCTCATCATAACAAAATTTTGCTTGATACATATCGGCATATGAAGGACTACGTGACTGCATTTTTCTTTTGGGGAGAGTGATTCACTTATTTCATCAGATAAATAACAATTCTTTCTTCATTAAGTGCAGAAACATCTATATAATTCTTTGTCTTCCTTTGAACTTTATTGGTTATCATATTTCTGAGAATATAGATTGATATGCAGCAATAATCTTGGGCTATCTGCTAACATTTTGTTGTATCAATATGATTTGATTCCAAGCCCAATCAATTCCCATATGCTGATTTGCTAAAGTAATAAATGTCAGAGCACTTGTTCTGCCCAGACTGAATGATAGCCACAGTGGACCTGTCTTTTTTCACAAGTGTGTTTAGAGGAGAATTACCTGTAATATAGAAGATTAAAAATTAAATTATCTGAAGAATTTGCAAGCACAGAGTCTAGGGGATGTTTAGTTTTTAAAAGAGAGGGCAAAATGGAGAGGGGAATAGATACTTTCTAAGTCATTTAGAGTGTACTGTTTATCCTACACCAACTTTGGATGACTTCAAGATGGAACCAAAGATAAGGAAAGAATTATGTCTAGGCTAAGTATACATGTTCTAGTGGTCATTGCTACTCAAAGATGGAATGTGTTGCTTCATGTTGTTATAAATTGCCAATTCCTTGAGATAGTGAATCCCAGGATGAATGACAAATTTAAAGCTGTCATTAAGGTGACTCTAGCATCACTAGGACCCAATCCAATGTTCTTGCCTGGAGAATCCCAGGGACGGGGGAACCTGGTGGGCTGCCACCTATGGGGTTGCACAGTGTCGGACACGACTGAAGCGACAGCAGCAGCAGCATCACTAGATGAATTAATTGAAAGACTCATAAGATCCCAACCCTGAGTTTTTATTACATTCAGGACATAAGAGAGATGGTGACGTATAAAAAAGTTAATACATCTTGGCTTATAGGCTAGAAATAATAATGATATGCGTCAATGCCTTGTGATATGTATTAAGATAAAGTTTCTGATAAACCTTGCTCTTTTAATTATGCTCTCTGTTCCCTGAATCTTCATCCTCTGCATCCTTTTCCACATTTCTGCTTGAATATCTTATCGCTTTTCAAGGAGCGTTCTAAGTAGATCTTTCTCTAACACTATCTGTATTTGGACCATCCCAAGAAGGTTTAATTACTTCTTCATCAATATCACTATAGTGTTTTACATATATTTGAGTAGAATAATTATATGATTTCTGCTTACATTTGTTTTCCATATCTTAAGGAAATATCAATTCCTTGAGTCCAGTTACTGAACTGATTAACTTCACTTGTATGTCAAATATCTCATGAATTCTGATTGCTGTGAGAAAATTCTTCATGGATTCCTTGTGTTCCTATATGATTTAAGCCTTCTGAGTCAAGGACACATCTGAATAGCAGACAGTTTTGAAATCTAAAGATGGTGTACACTACTGGAGAGATATAGAACCATCTTCTTCCTGAGGAAATTCCAAGAAAGAAAAAATAAAACCTTCTTGTTCCTTCCCCTCCCTAGAGGTTGTTGTTCAGCTGTTCATTCATGTACGCCTCTCTGCAACTCCATGGACTGCAGCATGCCAGGGATCTTGTCCTTCACCATCTCCCAGAGCTTGCTCACTCATGTCCATTGAGTTGGTGATGGCATCCAATCATCTTGTCCTCTATCATACCCTTTTCCTCCTGCCTTCAATCTTTCCCAGCATCAGCGTCTTTTCCAATGAGTCAGCCCTTTGCATCAGGTGGCCCAAGTATTGGAGCTTCCGCTTCAACTTCAGTCCTTCCAATGAATATTTGTGACTGATTTCCTTTAGGATTAACTGGTTGGATCTTCTTGCAGTCCTTGGGACTCTCAAGAGTCTTCTCCAACACCATAGTTCAAAAGCATTACTTCTTCGGCACTCAGCTTTCTTTATGTATCTTTTTTTTTTAATTTATTTATTCTAATTGGAGGCTAATTACTTTACAATATTGTAGTGGTTTTGCCATACATTGACATGAATCAGCCATGGGTGTACATGTGTTCCCCATCCTGAGCCCCTCTTCCACCTCCCTCCCCATCTTATCCCTCTGGGTCGTCCCAGTGCACCAGCCCTGAGCACCTGTCTCAAGTATCAAACCTGGACTGGCGATCTGTTTCACATATGCTAATATATACATTTCAATGCTATTCTCTCAAATCATCCCACCCTTGCCTTTATGGCAGCTTTCTTTATGGTTCAACTCTCACATCCATACATGACTACTGGAAAAACCAGATTTGACTAGACAGACCTTTGTTGGCAAAGTAATGTCTCCACCTTTGCTTATATTTCAGGCAGCAAATAAGAGACACTTTCCTTTGCTCCTAGAGGAGGCTGCCCAGAATAATGAGTAATCTCTCCTTCCGGGTGGTTATACAAACACATGTGTCAGTAACCTCTTGAAGTTTCCTTTAAATTTCCTAAATCTGGGGTTTCTTTTGTGTGGTACATGTCGCTGCTATTGTTCTTTAGTTGCTAAGCTGTGTCCAACTCTTTTGCAACCCCAGGGGCTGTAGCCCACCAGACTCCTCTGTCCATAGGAATTCCCAAGCAAGAATAATGGAGTGGGTTGCCATTTCATTCTCCAGGGACTCTTCCTGATCCAGGGATCAATCCCATATCTCCTATATTGAAGGCAGATTCTTTACCGCTGAGCCACCAAGGGAAGCCCATGCCACTGCATATGTGGGCAACTATTTAGACTTCACTGCATCAATGGTGGGTTTTGCTGTGCATAATAAATGATCTGTTTCTCTGACCCAGGGGACTTATGTGAAAACATGGATATGAAAGTTTGCCTGTTAGCTTCCAAACAGAGTAAATCTCAGACTCTTCATAGTTTCTGACTTCACACTGCCCTGCATATATGTACATGAGTATGTGTGTGAATATCATATATGTGTATACTGTAGCAAAAGGAAGAAGAGGGGAATAGATATTAAATAGATAACTATATTCTAAATTGTGGTCATTTCTGATAGAGATCAAAGTTGTATAAGCACATAGAGGAGGAAACAGAAATTGTAAATCTAGTGAATAGTGGCTATTTTTAAATGGGTGATAAAATACTAACTCAAAGCAACTTTGAGATAAGGTGAGGAAAGAGTTCTCAGTGATTAAATCTGTCCAGTTACCTAGGGAGTTTATCTTTCCACAATGTGAAATCACAGGCTTCCTCTCTGCCCCTTACTTTATCTGTGGTGAAAGCTTTATGCAAACACCTTATTTCTAGGCATGACCTGAATTATTTGGTTTTCATCCTTGCAGACAATGAATCATTCTCCTTGTTTCTCATCCTCCTCTTTGCCTCTGGATGACCTAGGGCTTTCTGTGACCCTGAAGCCTCTCCCATAACTTGTGTAAGAAGAAGATAGCACAACACTACACTTTGCTAGAAGAACTGTTCCTTTAAACAGTAGATGTCAGTATTAGGAAAACAAACAGAACAAGCAAATCAGAGCCATTTCAACTGCATTCTTTAATGGAAGAGTTGATAGTCATTTTGCCCCATTGGTGAGGATCTATAGGTCATCTGAGGAAGTGCCACAGATGTGTCTTCATACGTAGCAAGGGGAGCACTATTTTTTATCTTCTTTGTAGTAGACCTGATATTGCATAACTTTAGTTGATTTAGTTTGTTTTCCTCTCTCTCTCTTTAGGTTCTAGGGGCATTAGCAAAATCTCGATCCCCCAGACTATGTGAGACAAACTCCTGCCAGTCCCAGGGAGGGTGTCTTTAACCAATTATTTCCTGTCTTCTCCCTCTGGGAGTAGTGGGCATGAAGCTGAGGCTGGAGTGAAGTAAAAGTGGTTTCCTTAGGCAATTAGCTAGGCTGAAAGTGATGGTTAGAGTATGGGAAGCTTCATCCCAATAGAGCCCCACTCCCATCCTTCTCCCCTGTGGTCACCCTAGACCAGTAGGCATCCTCAGCCCCTCAAAGTACTGCTGAGGAAATAGAAAGGTGTGTGCAACACCCCAACAGACTGGCCTCTTCCTACAATGCCAGGCCTTGGCTGCAAAGATCAGCTCAGAAGCAGAGAAATCAGGTGAGTCACACAGACCAATCCCAGCCTGACTTTGATGCTGAGAGGTCATGACCTAATAACCATCCACATCTAAGAAATCTCAGAAAGTGTCAACATTCTGGACATACTGACCATCTTATACACAAACATGAACTTGGCACTCCAGGCACACCATCAGGTACAAGGACTGACCACTTCATACAAACTCACCATTCTATATCCATAACTATCCGTATATATCTATATTCTGTATTCTAGACACATCAACACATATGAACAGACCATTCCATAGAGAGTGACTGTTCTTGACCACAGATTATACCTCCTCTGCACCTGGGGAGTCACCAGTGGTCCCACTCTACTGCCTGTGGAGCTTTGAGTACATGGGACATGGGGTGGGAACCTGCGATGGCCTCGAGTCTTCTGTGACAACTTCTACTCTGTGAATGTCATGGTGCATTTTTGAAAAGGGAAGGTAAACATGGTTTTTAAAATGATTACTACAGCTAACAAACATGCAAATATCCAGGAATAATACTGACGTGTGTCCTCAGTTGCTCAGTCATGTCTCTTTGCAACCCTATGGACTATAGCCTGCCAGGCAACTCTGTCCATGGGAGGCAAGAATACTAGAGTGGGTTGCCATTCTCTTCTCCAGGGGAATCCATCTGACCCAGGGGTCGAGCCCACGTCTCCAGTCTCTCCTGTATTAGCAGGTGGATTCTTTACCACTGTGCCACCTGGGAAAATACAATAATGCTAACTATCATTTGCTGAGTTCTTAATATTCAACAAATATTTTATATTCAATGAAGTGATATACACACATATGTACACACATACATAATAACTTCTTTCATTCTTACAATGATACCATGGGTTAGATCCTGTTAATACTTCTATTTAATAGGTGAGGAAAGATAAGCTGTAAGAGGTTAAATATCTTGCCAATGTTACAGAGCCAGCACCTGGAAACTCAGGAAGTAAATCTGTGCAGTTGGACTCCAGAGTTCCCTTTCTTAACTGCTATTTCCTACGAAGTGTCTAATTTTTCTGTTATTGACATTGACAAATTTTAGGTGATGGCTTTTATGTAAGCATTCATGTGTTGTTTAATGTTCAATTAATATTTTTTATTTTCATTAATGTTACCACTTTTTAGCATTTAACATGTGCTACTTGAAACTAATACACTGCTTTAAGAGGACATAATATGTTCTTCTCAGCTTGTTATAGGAATAGACTCTCTTTTTTCTTTTTTTGGCTACATCTTATGGTTTGTGGAATCTTATTTTCCTGAAAGAAAGTGAAAGTTGCTCAAAGAGCAAAGGTAGGACTCAAAGAGGTAGGACTCTTTGCTACCTCATGGACTATACAGTTTATGGAATTCTCTAGGCCAGAATACTGGAGTGGGTGCCTTTCCCTTTTCCAGGGGATCTTCCCAAACCAGGGATGGAACCCAGGTCTCCCACATAGCAGGCGGATTCTTTACCAGCTGAGCCACAAGGGAAGCCCAAGAACACTGGAACAGGTAGCCTATCCCTTCTCCAGCGGATCTTCCCGACCCAGGAGTCAAACTGGGGTCTCCTGCACTGCAGGCGGATTCCTGACCAGGGATCAAACCCAGGTCCCTGGCAGTGAGTTCACCAACTTGTAACCAGTGGACCACCAGGGAATTCCCAGAATAGACTCCTGAATGAATCTGATTATTCCTTCTAAAACTTCTAATGAGACCGTAATACTTTTTCCCAAGAAATATAACACCCAATTGATGACCACACTTCCTGATCTACCTCTTCAAAATATGAGTTTGGGCTGGTGTAGTCTTCTCATACTTTCAAAATCAAAGAAATCTGGAGAAGAAAAGGACAACCCACTCTGGTATTCTTGCCTGGGGAATCCCATGGACAGAGAAGCCTGATGAGCTAGAGTCCATGGGGTTGCAAAGAAGGCAGACATGACTTAGTGACTAAACAGCAACTATATTTATATATATATATATAAATCCTTGTACAAAAAAATCAAATCCCACAAAGAACTGAAACCAGTGTGGTAATACATATACACACACACACACACATTATATATATACACACATATTTACACACACATATGTATACACACATACAATAAAATATAAAATATATATTATATATATATATATACACACATATATATACACACACACATTATATATATATACACATATTTACACACACATATATACACACATACAATAAATATATATAATATATATTATATATACATATATATATATACATACACACACACATATAAAATAAATATCCCTGCACATGCATACATAATACAACAGTAGTAGTATCATCACTGGATGCTTCTCTGTTCATTGACTGTAATGCCCATTTTGAAAACCAAGCTCACTGCAACTTGGGAGAACACAAGAAAATCCCATAGGATAGAATAAGAGTAACATTATTTGGACTAAAGAATAAAATGATAGTAGAAGAATTCTTTGACTGTTCTGAAGACTTTTGTTTATCCTGAAATTTCTGCCATCTGGCTTGTTTTCAAAGTATTCAAAATATCAAGAAGTGTGAAAATTAGGAATTCTTCCCATTGTAGCAAGCAAGTAAAGCAACTTTTCAAATGAAACCTGCTTGCATGTAAGTTGGAGAACCTCCCCACTGACCCTTTTGTCTCTAAGGCTTTAAAATAAATCAAGTTTACCAAAGGCTACTGGGGAAGAGTAATCACACAGAAGCCACTATTTATGGAAAATTGACACAAATTATTCAGACACCAAGGAATACTTTCTAAAATATCGTGGTGTCTCACACGGGGTTCTGATATTATCTCCTAAAGACAGAATGTTTGCATATGAATTTCCATATCTTCCTTCTATTATCCTAATCACTTTAGAAAAGTGGTTCTGAGTCTTGGCTGCATATTACTGTTCATCTAGGGAGCTCTAAAGTGTACACTTACCTGGGCCAGAGCTTCTGATTTAATTGGTTTGGGATGCAGTTTGACCATTGAGATTTGAGAAAGCTTTCCAAGTATTTCTGTGCAGCATAAGTTTAAAACCACAGTTTTACTGTAACTCTGCTGTTCTAACTTTACTTGTGACTTTAACCACATTCTCCCTCCTCATCACCCCCATCTTATGTACATTCTTCTCCTCCCCTTGCCCTAGTCATGAACAATTGAAAGATGTATGTACTGCAAGGCCTGTATGTAATACCTCAGTTCAGTTCAGTTCAGTCACTCTTTGCGACTGTAATACCACAGTTCAGTCCAACTCTTTGTGACCCCATGAATCGCAGCACGCCAGGCCTCCCTGTCCATCATCAACTCCCGGAGTTTACTCAAACTCATGTCCATCGAGTCGGTGATGCCATCCAACCATCTCATCTTCTGTTGTCCCCTTCTCCTCCTGCCCCCAATCCCTCCCAGCATAAGGGTCTTTTCCAGTGAGTCAACTCTTTGCATGAGGTGGCCAAAGTATTGGGAGTTTCAGCTTCAGCATCAGTCCTTCCAAAGAACACCCAGGACTGATCTCCTTTAGGATGGACTGGTTGGATCTCCTTGCAGTCCAAGGGACTCTCTCTTCTCCAACACCATAGTTCAAAAGCATCAATTCTTTGACGCTCAGCTTTCTTCACAGTCCAACTCTCACATCTATACATGACCACTGGAAAAACCATAGCCTTGACCAAACGGACCTTTGTTGGCAAAATAATGTCTCTGCTTTTTAATATGCTATCAAGGTTGCATACCCGAAAGTGTTACTTCATGAACTTGTCTGAAGCTTTTTTAACTCAATACTGCTAGAGACAGCATGCCTACTATATAAGGACAAAGTTATTAGCATCCAAGAGGTCCAGATTATGACTGTGTAGTACAGTAATTTGAATACTTTTGAGTGATATTTGAGGAAGAAAATTCCAAAAAGAATGAAAATTTCTATTATTAGCATATCCTAAAGGAGCAAACTATATTTTCCAGCATATTAACAGATGTCTATGAAAATAGAATTCATCGTCATAAAAATTTTAACAATTATTAGGTAGAAATAAAGTTAAGCATTTTTCCCCCTGTAGAACTATTTGAGTACTTATGTACTGAAATGTACTGTGACTCTTCAAGGGCATTATATTATTCAACATTCACAAACTTATGTTGACCTTTTTAATATTAATGAGGAAATAATTTTTAATATTGATTATTTTCTTTCTGCTCTTTTTTCCATCTCTTCCTTCTTCTTGAGGACAAGAAATTTAAAAAATATAAATTCTTATATTAAGGGGCTATGAGAATAACAGAGTACTGGGTGTAAAAGTATATTTTAAAAAAAGGTAGAAGATTTACACAGGGTATCACAAGGTACCACAAGGGCAAATTTAGTGCCGATGATGTTTTAATATGTCCAATGTATGGTGCTTAGATGAACTAGACCATTGACAGCAGATATTATGCATAAATAAATTGTATCACATTCCTCAGAGTATTTGTTAAAACTGTAGAGTTCCTTACTGGATAGAACTTTCAGGTAGTTGGAGAACTTTCATACAGAAACCTTTCATCTAGTTAGGAAACTGTTCCATCTATTTTCCTTTCTCTAGTTCTAGGATTTTTTTATGCTTTGCTTCCTCAGGAGTTTCTAAAGTAGTAGAAGTGTTGATAAATATAGTATTTGTTTTATCATTTATTGAAATGAGGCAGAGTACTCTTCAGATTAGTGGCTTAGTGGGAGTGTTGCAGTTTGTGTGGAAAATAGTGTGGTAATTCTTCAAGAAGTTAAATGTAGAATGACTAAATAACTTAGTCATTCCACTTCTAGGCCCATACTAAAAAAACTGAAAACAGAAACTAAAACAGATACTCATGTGCCCGTGAGTATCACACCAGGAATGGAAACACTAGTTCCAATAGCCAAAGTGTTCATCTACAGATGAATGGATAAACACAGGTGGTGTGTATATATTATGGATTTATTATTCAGTCATAAAAAGAGTGAAGGTCTGATAGATGCTACACATAGATGAACCTTGAAAACATTAAGCTATATAAAATATACAAAAGGACAAATACTGTATGATTCTTTTTGGAAATACCTAGAGTATGTAAATTCATAGAGACAGAGAGTAAGCTAGAGGTTACCAGGGTCTGGGAAGAAGGTGAAATGGAGGAAAGTGCTAAGAGGTTCAGAGTTTCTGTTTGAGATAATGAAAAAAATTTTGAAATTGATTCTGGTGATGAATGCACAAGATTGTGAATGGAACGAATGCCACTGATTTGGACACATAAAACTTTAAACAACAATAAGAACATTTAAACTAACATAAATTAGTGACTTAAAATAATAAGGATTTCATATAGTCTTGACTCTTTGAGAGTTAGGAATTTGACCTATATGCTTTGTTGGAGAGTTCTGCCCCATGTAGTGTCAGCTGAGAGCTCTCATGAGTCAGATGAGCTATGAATGCAACATCCAAAATTGCTCTAATTCTACACCTGGAAAATAATACTGGCTACCAGCAAGGAGTTCATCTAAGGTCTCAGCCAGGAACTTTGCTTCTTCTGCATGTGGGCCAAGTTGGCTGAGATTCAAGAAGGAAGGTTCGAAGATTTAAAGGTAGAATCTATTGTTCTCTGAAGGCCCAGCCCAAAACACTCACTCTTGTTGCATTCTGTTTATTGAAAAAAAAAAAGTCACAGAAATGACCCCGATTCAAGGGGAAGAGAAAGAGACTTCTTTTCTTCACGTGGAGTAGAAAGCTCACATGAATAAGTTCATGTGGATTGGATGCTCTTGGTACTTCTTCTTTTCCTATCTGGATTCCTTTTACTTCTTTTTCTGCTCTGATTGCTGTGGCCAAAACTTCCAAAACTATGTTGAATAGTAGTGGTGAGAGTGGGCATCCTTGTCTTGTTCCTGATTTCAGGGGAAATGCCTTCAATTTTTCACCATTGAGGGTGATGCTTGCTGTGGGTTTGTCATATATAGCTTTTATTATGTTGAGGTATGTTCCTTCTATTCCTGCTTTTTGGAGAGTTTTAATCATAAATGAGTGTTGAATTTTGTCAAAGGCTTTCTCTGCATCTATTGAGATAATCATATGGCTTTTATCTTTCAATTTGTTAATGTGGTGTATTACATTGATTGATTTGCGGATATTAAAGAATCCTTGCATTCCTGGGATAAAGCACACTTGGTCATGGTGTATGATTTTTTTAATATGTTGTTGGATTCTGTTTGCTAGAATTTTGTTAAGGATTTTTGCATCTATGTTCATCAGTGATATTGGCCTGTAGTTTTCTTTTTTTGTGGCATCTTTGTCTGGTTTTGGAATTAGGGTGATGGTGGCCTCATAGAATGAGTTTGGAAGCTTACCTTCTTCTGCAATTTTCTGGAAGAGTTTGAGTAAGATAGGTGTTAGCTCTTCTCTAAATTTTTGGTAGAATTCAGCTGTGAAGCCATCTGGTCCTGGGCTTTTGTTTGCTGGAAGATTTTTGATGACAGTTTCGATTTCCTTGCTTGTGATGGGTCTGTTAAGATCTTCTATTTCTTCCTGGTTCAGTTTTGGAAAGTTATACTTTTCTAAGAATTTGTCCATTTCATCCAAGTTGTCCATTTTATTGGCATAGAGCTGCTGGTAGTAGTCTCTTATGATCCTTTGTATTTCAGTGTTGTCTGTTGTGAAGCTGTGGTACATATACACCATGGAATATTACTCAGCCATTAAAAAGAATTCATTTGAACCAGTCCTAATGAGATGGATGAAGCTGGAGCCCATTATACAGAGTGAAGTAAGCCAGAAAGATAAAGAACATTACAGCATACTAACACATATATATGAAATTTAGAAAGATGGTAACGATAACCCTATATGCAAAACAGAAAAAGAGACACAGAAATACAGAACAGACTTTTGAACTCTGTGGGAGAATGTGAGGGTGGGATATTTCAAAAGAACAGCATGTATATTATCTATGGTGAAACAGATCACCAGCCCAGGTGGGATGCATGAGACAAGTGCTCCGGCCTGGTGCACTGGGAAGACCCAGAGGAATCGGATGGAGAGGGAGGTGGGAGGGGGGATCGGGATTGGGAATACATGTAAATCCATGGCTGATTCATATCAATGTATGACAAAACCCACTGGAAAAAATAATAATAATAATAATTTTAAAAAAATGGATGCTCTTGGTACAGCCATTTATGAAAACACAATATCAGAGCCTTATTATGTATGTTTTAAACAATATGTCTCTGTTGACCTTCACTCGTGAAAAATGAGCCAAGCATGATAACAATTATAAGCCTCTTTTACCATCTGGAAGGAAGTTGCAAGTATAAAAGTGGCCTGTACAGGAAAGGGTGTCTGATGAGGAAAGAAATCTGTACTTCTACTCTATAGCATTGCTCTAGTTGTCATTTGTTTTCTGATGGTTTGTTTCATATAATCCCTGTAGCCATATTATTTTTGCTTTCATCTGTACCAACAAATACCACTTTTGGTATTCTAGCTGCAGTACAATATGAAATAGGATATTTATCATGGTTTAAATGAGACAAGCATATGCAGCAAGATAAGAATTCAGAACCACAGAATATTCATGAAATTATCCTACTCAGTGTATATCACATAAGCAATAATTGTTCATATGCTCTTCATAACTAAATGGTTTTATGTAGTCAGTTGTTGTAGCTACTTAACGTAAATTAACACATCAACTCCTTGTCATAAACACACACAGACCCATAAAGCTCTGTGCTTTGCACTCTGCAGTATTCATAAGGCATACAGATATGACCCGCTACCCTCTAGTAATTTTAAGTTGATAACATCTTAGCTTTAGAAATTGTCATCCCCAAATGCTCCCTCCATCCTCACACACCAAAATTCATCTCACAATAATCATTCTTGGACATTTTATTCCTATGTATCATGATGATACATGTGATGATTATTTGTTTTGTACAATATTTGAAATGAGAGACCCACTATTTGCATGTTTCTGCCTAGTCTCAACTTCTTAGAAAAGGACCAGAGTTCCCCTCCCTTGTTAGCTGTCAAAGAGAAGTTGCAGTTCTGCTGTCAGTTTTTTATTCATTACAATATTGAAAACAAAACAGCATTAAGGGTTGAATACTTCATATGTGCCAGGCACTCAAGCACTTTACAAACATGCTATCATGTAATATTCAAAATAGCCCTATAAAGTAGGCACTATATATCCTTGTTTTATAGTTAAGGACATTGAAGCTTGTTATGTATCTGAAGTAATCAAGCTAATAAGAGCCAAGAGTCGAAACTGGGTTTGATGGCTCTGGAGCCTATGTTCTTAATTGCCATGAAGCTTTCTCACCACAAAAAATTTCCAGCAAATGCTCCTGGAAACTTTATTCCCCTGCTCTACTCTGTTAATAGGGGTTCAGTACAGTTCTATTTTAGAGCTACTGTTTAAGGAACATGTAAATCAGCTAATTCTCTGTTGCTGAGAGCAAAACAACATCACCATCTTTTTCAAAGTAAATGGGATTTCTGATATTAGCAATAAGAATATAATTTAGTAACAAAAAAATAGGTGTGCAGGAAGCTAGCCAAGGCTCTATCTCATTTTTCCAGGCTCTCGTCAAACAATCCACCCCAAATCTGTTGGGAGTTGGTCCTGGGACAAGCCATGGCTGTTCTCTTTGAACAGATCTAGTGTAGCATTAGCCAAGTCTTCCTCTGTGGGCAGATCTTTGCTCCTTGCTGTAATGACCCTGACACCATTGTATTGATTACCGAAATATGATCATTATGCCTATCCCATTCACCAACTCAGGCAGATGTCAGACATTAAATCATTGATTGGATTTACATGCTTCATCAACCTTGAAAAAGGGTTAAAGTAGACCAACATGCAACATAGAGATTCCCAGGGAGGTACAAGCATGTGGGGTACACAGAAGACATAGGAATCTTTATAGAAAAGGGAATGTGCTTTCACAATGCAAACAAACACTGTGATTCTACTTAAAGATGTGTCTGAATATTTATTAGGTTGTTGGCTCTTCTGTGTCCTCTTGTAGTTTCATATAAATGAGTGATTTATTTGAGAAATGCTTCAGTTGAGCATCAGCTGGGAAACAGACACTGGTAAGCACTGGGAAATGGATTTGCATTATTTCAGAGAGAATATGAACAGATTGTAATGACAGGAGATTTAATGGAGAAATTGAGAGTCCTTATATGAAAGTAAATTGAGAAATTATTTTGAATTTCACTTCATTGCAGAGAAGTGATGAAAACAAGGAAACTAAATCTCAGAGACTTAACATAACAAAGGCTGAATTCCCACCCATTCTGTGTGTCAGTTGAGAGTTGCTGAGAGCTCTGTGCTACATGATCCTTCTTTCAGGTCCCCAGGTGACAGAGCATACATTCCCTGCGAGATTGCCTGTTGATGCACAATGAAAAGAAAAAGGGGCAAAGTACATTCAGCTCTTAAAACTTATGTTCAGGAGTGACACCTATCACTTCTACTTGCATTTTTTTGACCAAAGAAATTTGTATGGATATAGCTAAGGTCAGAGGGGTGGTTTAGTATTATATTATCATGTGACTGCAAGAGAGAGCCAACTATTGTTAACTACCTTGATGGCAATTAGAGCATATTTGATATAAAGTTTATCTTTTAACTAACATGACTTTACCCTTTATATTCTAGTAAATAAAAAGTGTCTCATATTCTTAAAAATTAAACAGAGAAGTATTATGCAATGACATGTCAATATTATGGGTCCAATCTACCATCATATTGTGGGTTCAAGAAAAGCAGCAGGGTAGTTATAATTCAGTTTTGTTCAAATGGGCCTCGTAACAGGTCATATGGATGGCCTTCAGTGAAAGCAGATACTTACATGGTTGCAAATACTTTCACACTAGCTCTCAGAGCAATGTGCTTGAGAATTCAATTCAACCACATGGCAAAAAATGGTAAGAAATCAATCATCTGTTAGTGATTTCAAGTAATGAAAAGTTATATGTAAGAAAAAAAAGTATAACAAATTGTAAATGACCCTAACACTCTCCTGAAGAAGAAAGTAATGTGTACTTAGCAGTGGGCATGGTGGGAAGCATGGAGTGAACAAGAAGAAAAGCTTACCATGAGGTCTGTAAAAGCATTCCCTGCTGTTCTCACCCTGGGACCTCACCTGTCATTAGGCAATCAGAGATTCCTCTTAGGTAGAGCAGTCAGCCCTGCACAGTCTTGGGATTTAAAAAAGAAAAACAGCCTCCTATGTTTCCCTGACTTGTGTGTCAGTTATCCCATTTTGCCAAAGCATGACAAAATGTGAAGCATATCTAGATTCAGTGGAGTAAAAACTCACTGAAAGTTAGAAATACAGGAATAATATTTGGAAGGAGAGAAAAATAAGAAATGTTCTCAGCTCTGCAGGGTAAGCCCTGAAGTCAACTCTGACAAAACAGAGCATGCTCCCTGTTCTGCACATCTATACATCCAAAAGCATTACAGCAAATGTAGGGCCCTTTCCCTAGACACTCAGGGCCCAAATCATACTGTAAGACTTCAGGTGTATTTGTGGAGGGAGGAGTGAGTGTGGGAAAAGAGTCAAGACAAAGCCAGTTAATACATTTTTAATCAGTAAGTCAAAGGCAATATATTGTTACCGAGTCCGAGAGGAAGAAGGGACTTTATTAGGGAGCCAACTGACCAAGAAGATGGCAAGCTAGTGCCTCAAAATAACCATCTTGTTGGGGACTGGATGTCAGACTCTTTTATGGATCAAAGATGAAGGGAGGTGAGGAAACAAAGGAAAAAGACTATTCAATCCTTGTAATTGTCCCCTAGAATGGCAAGCCTCAGGCAGGAAAATATGTTAGTTTCACTTCCTTACCAACCTTCACAGGTGGGAGGCTCAGGCTATATCCCCGAGGCAGGCCATTATATATGCCTGCAATAACAAAAGCAGCAAGATGAGGGTTAAAGTCACAGAAGCAGATCCAGTATAAATTGAAAACTAACCCTTCCCCGTTACAATATGGGCATTTGTATACACTTCTCTGTGTGATTAAATTACAGCAAATCAATCCCAGTGCAGCCACCCTCTGCATGTGGTTCTGCTTTCTGTTGTAATGTTTGAATCCACATGTGTCTATTAAATCCAACCAGATTTCTAAGGAGCACCGTGAGCACAGTGGTCTGTACCTGAGAAGGCTCAGAGGGGATCATACAGAGGATGCTGTTTTTACTGAGTTTAAGACATATCCAGTCTGTTGCAGCATATTTAAAATGGCTAAAGAACATTTTCCAAGAGCTAAAATTCTGAGCAGTGAATGAAGAAATAGGGGGAATAATTCACAAATTCTTTAAAATAGTCTTGGTTTTCACAAAACAAAATGAAAGCATTATAAACATCGAAAGTCTTTAGATTTCTAAACTGGAATTTCAGTAGCAAACAGCATAGTTATGACCCAGGCTACAAGATAACATTGAAAAAACACATTAAGAATGTTAATTGAATTCAAGTTTGAAGGTTAATTTCTCCTGTACTAGTTAAAATTTCTATTGATCCTTACCACATGCCTATGAGGCTATGGCTTTTGCAGGAGACCAGCTAAGAACTGAATAGTTAAAGGCAACCTGAGCTGAAGTCAGAGAGCCAGGTTATAATGCAATCTCAGCAAGGACCCACAGCCCAACTTACACTCAAGGGTTTTTTTCCATTAAGCTAAACTTTAATTCTCTCTGCTACCTGGTTCCAGGTATTAATGTTGCTCCTTTTTCAATTCTCTTTATGAAGTTCAGCAGGGAGTAAGGTCATTCACACTGATGGGGATGAAAAAGTGAGGAGAGCACTACTCACCATGATCTGACCTGATTTATTTTGTTGATCATAGTTCTTATTTCAAAGGACATTGAACTAATGTCATGTCAACCAAATATATTTTATGAGAACAAATCTCTCATTTCATGATAACTTCAAGGTATGGAAATCTAAAAAGAAGAATAATAAAATGATCTTTGAGTTTGCCGATGATTCTGTCACTTGACAAATATCCTCTCAGTGCCTGCTTGCTGCAAGCACACGCTATTCTGAGGAGCAGGGGAATACAAAATACATCCTTCAGGCACAGAAGACATGATGATCCTTCTGGCTGTCCTGTAACTGGCAATTGTTTATTCATTCCACAAATATTCACTGAGTACCATATGAAAGACAATCAAGTAAACACGATCTGGGAAACCATACCTATGGGATAAAGCAGTTGATTAGAAGACATTTCCTTTAATATTGCTCCATTGACCAGCCTTATCAGCTAATATATTTCTCAGAAAATTTCAACAAATTTGATACAGTGCTCAAATTATAGCATGCTTTCTTAAACAGCTTCATAAACAAACTTTAAGCAAAAATAGCCAGTCACGAAAGACTATAAATGTAGTAAGTGATTCCATTCATATGAAGTTCAAAAACAGGCAAAATTATTCTATGGAGATACAGATCCAAAAAGTGGTTACCTCTCATGAGAAGTCTACTGACTAGAAAGCATGAGGCATCTTTCTAGGTCTTGGAAAAATTATGTTTTGTTTTTTTTTTTAATCTAAATGGTGGATAGATGCGTGTGCTGTGCTCAATCACTTAGCCATGTCTGACTCTTTGTGACCCCATGGATTGTAGCCTACCAAGCTCCTCTGTCCATGGGATTTTACAGGCAAGAATACTGGAATGGGTTGCCATTTCTTCCTCCAGGGGATTGCCCCCACCCAAGTATCAAACCTGTGTCTCCTGAATTGGCAAGGGGATTCTCTACCACTGAGTCACCTGGGAAGCCCCCAGATAGGTGTATGCACATAGCAAAAGAAATCTAGTTATTCCATTAGGATTTGTACATTTTACTATACGTAATGTACTTCAGTAAAAACAAAGAGCAAGAGTCTTGATTCTCATAGCCAATATCTTCCAAGATAAGCTATTCAGGGTTACTAAAAAGATTATACTGAGACTTTATACAGTTTAAAATATTTCTTTAAGAACCAGTGAATTCTCCATTCTATTCCATTGGTCTATGTGTCTGTTTTTATGCCAGTATCATACCATTTTGATTACTATAACTTTTGTAATATATCTCAAAATCAGGAAGTTTGATGCCACTAGCTTTGCTCTTCTTTCTCAGTTTGAAGTTCTTTGTGGTCTGTATGAATTTTAGAATTGTTTCATTTACTTATTTTATTGAAGTATAATAGAATTATAGTTTCAGGTATGTGGCATAGTGATTTGATATTTCTATACATTAGAAAATAATGGTCACAGTAAGTCTAGGTACCATCTATCACCACATAAAGTTATTACTGACTATATTCCCTTGTGGCTCAGATGGTAACAGATCTGCCTGTAGTGCAGGAGACCCAGGTTCAATCCCTGGGTTGGGAAGATCCCCGGGAGAAGGGAATGGTAACCCACTGCAGTACTCTTGCCTGGAGAATTCCATGGACAGAGGAACCTGGTGGTCTACAGCCTATGGGGTCACAAAGAATCGGACACAACTGAGTGACTAACAACAACAACAAATTCCCTATGCTGCATTACATTCAGGTGACTTTATCACTGCAAATTTGTACCTCTTATCTCCCTCACCTATTTCACTCATCTCCCCCATGCGTCCCCCCCTCCCTCTCCCCCACTGCCAGCCACCTCTTTGTTCTCTGCATCTATGAATCTGTTTCTGGCTTTGTTATTTTGTTTTTTATTCTACTTATGTAATATATCTTAGAGTATTTGGCTTTCTCTAATCATTTCACTTAGCAGAATAACCTCTAGGTCAATCCATGTTGTCATAACTGGCAAGATTTCATTCTTTTCATGGCTTAGTAATATTCCATTATGTGTGTATACACACACATGTATGTGTATGTGTGTGTATTTTACATCTTCTTTATCCATTCATCTAATGATGAACACTTAGGTTTTCCCATATCTTGGTTTTTGTAAACAATGCTGCAATGAACATAGGGCTGAATATATCTTTTTCAATTAGTGTTTTTGTTTTCTTCAGAAAATTATCCAGAAGTGGAATTGTTAGTTTATGTTTAATTTTTGGAAGACTCTCTATACTGTATTCATAGTGACTGTACCAATTTACCAGAGAAGGCAATGGCACCCCACTCCAGTACTCTTGCCTAGAAAATCCTATGGATGGAGGAGCCTGGTAGGCTGCAGTCCATGGGGTCATGAAGAGTTGGACACGACTGAGCGACTTCACTTTCACTTTTCACTATCATGCATTGGAGAAGGAAATGGCAACCCACTCCAGTGTTCTTGCCTGGAGAATCCCAGGGACGGGGTCACACAGAGTCAGACACGACTGAAGTGACTTAGCAGCAGTAGCAGTAGCAGTACCAATTTACATTCCCACAAACAGTGTATAGTGCTTTCCTTCATTGCCAACATTTATTATTTAGAAAAACAATAAAAAAGATCAACAAAACTATGAGCTGATTTTCCAAAAGATAAAGCTGACAAAACTTTAGCTAAACTAAGGAAAATAGAAAGATGACTCAAAAGTAAAATAAGATGGATTTTAAGTGATACTACAACAACTAAAAAGAGTTATAAGATACATCTATGAAAATTATACACCAATACATTGGATAACCTAGAAGAAATCACTAAATCCTGCAAATACACAAACTACTAAGAAGTAATAATGAAAAATAGAAAATCTGAGAAGACTAATAATTGAGTCAGCAATCAAAAATCCAAGAAAGAAAGGCCCATTTCATAGGTCAATTTTACCAAATATTTAAAAAGAATTAATACTGACACTTCTCAAAATAAAGAAAGAAAAGTGAAGTTGCTCAGTTGTATCCAGCTTTTTGTGAACCCATGAACTGTAGCCTACCACACTCCTCCGTCCATGGGACTTTCCAGGCAAGAGTACTGGAGTGGGTTGCCATTTCCTTCTCCAGAGGATCTTCCCACCCCAGGGATGGAACACAAGTCTCCTGCATTGTAGGCAGACAATTTACCGTCTGAGCCACCAGGGAAGTCCTTCTCAAACTCTTACAAAGTTGAAGATGATACTGCCAAACTCATTTTATTAGATCATCATTGACTTCATGTGAAAACCAGTCAAGAACACTGCAAGAAAAGAAAATCATAGGACAATAAATTCTTGGTGAAAATAAATGCAAAATTTCTCAACAAATAGTAGCAAACTGAATTCAAGAGGCACATTAAAAGAATCATACATGATGACCAAGTAGATTTTTTTCCTGCAAATGCAAAGATCATTCACCATACACAAATTAAGAACTATAAAATAGCACATTAACAGATGAAGGAGAAAAATTATATTATCATCTCAATAGATGAAGGCTTTCCTGATAGCTCAGTTGGTAAGAATCCACCTGCAATACAGGAGACTCCAGTTCAATTCTTGGGTTGGGAAGATCTTCTGGATAAGGAATAGGTATTCTTGGGCTTCTCTTGTGGATCAGTTGGTAAAGATCCACCTGCAATACAGGAGACCTGGGTTTGATCCCTGGGTTGGGAAGATGCTCTGGAGAATGGACAGGCTACCCACTCCAGTATTCTGGCCTGGAGAATTCCATGGACTGCATATTATCATCTCAATATATGAAAAAAGATCATTGATAAAATCCATGGTAAAAATGCCCTTCATGGTAAAAATTCTCAACACATTAGGTATAGAAGGAATATACATCAATATAATAAGGCTATATATGACAAGCTCACAGGTAACATCATGCTCATATTATGATGCCCTTCATGGTAAAAATTCTCAACACATTAGGTATAGAAGGAATATACATCAATATAATAAGGCTATATATGACAAGCTCACAGGTAACATCATGCTCATATTATGATGTTAAAAAAATGAAGAATTTTTCTTTAACATCATGAACAAAGCAAGGGTAAACACTTTCAGCAATTTTATTTACTATCATACAGGATGTCATACCCAGAGCAAAAGGCAAAGAAAAGAATAAAAATGTCCAAATTAAAGCAAAAGAAAGAAACTTATCTCTATTTGCAGACAACATTGAAAAATTGCTTGATTTCTCACACACAAAAAAACTGTTAACACCAATACAGTTTTAGTAAAGTTCCAAGATACAAAATCAACATATAAAAATCAGTTGTATTTCTATATACTAGCAACAAAATATCTGAAAGAAATCAAGAAAATTATCCATTTACAATAGCATCAAAAACCATAAAATACTTAGGAATAACTTTAACCAATTAGAGGAAAGATCTGTGCACTGAAAATTATAAAATATTACTGAAAGAAATTTAATAAGACAAATAAATGTAAAGGTATTCCATGATCCTGAATTGGAAGAATTGTTAAAATGTCCAAAAATGTCCAAAAAGCCTTCTCATAATTTCAAGGACACTTTTTACAAAAATAAAAATAAATTCTAAAATTTGCATGGAAGAACAAGAGACTGTGAATGTCTAGAGCAATCTTGAGCAACAATAGCACAGTTGGAGGCACCATACTTTCTAATTTCAAAACATGTTGCAAAGCTGTAATAATCAAAACTGTATTGTACTGGCACAGAAACAGACATAATAGACCAATAAACAGAATAGAAAACCTAGAAATACACCCATGCATACACAGAAAAACTAATCTTCAACAAAGGCACCAAGAATCACCTAGAATATGCAGTGAGGAAAGGATTGTCTCTTCAGGAAATAGTACTGTGAAACCTGGATAGCAGAGGAATGGAATTGGACCCTTATTTTATACCACACACAAAAACCAACTGAAAATGGATAAACATAACACCTGAAATCATAAATTCCTAGGAGAAAATATAAAGTGAAAGCTGCTTGGCATTGGTCTTGGCAATTTCTTTTCTTTTTTTTTTTTTTTTGGATGTGACCCTAAAAACACAGACAACAAAAGAAAAAATAAGTATAACAAAATCAGACTAAAATGTTTTGCACAGCAAAAGAAATATTTAACAGAATGTAGTGTTGACCTATAAAATAGGAAAAATATCCATAAACTGTGTACCTAATAAAAGGTTGATATTCAGAATGGTGGCACAGTATTAAAAGAATCTGCTTGCTAATGCAGGAGACACAGGAGACATGGGTTTAATCCCTGGGTCAGGAAGATCCCCTGGAGTAGGAAAATGCAACCCACACCAGTATTCTTACCTGGGAAATCCCATGGACAGAGGGGCCTGGAAGGCTACAGTCCATGGGATCACAAAGAGCTGGACACGACTGAGTGGCTGAACACATAGATACATCCAGAATACATAGGAAATTCAAATCAAAAGTAAAGCGAAACAAGATATTTAATATTGCTCAATTTTAAAAATGGGCAATTCATATCAATGTATGACAAAACCCACTGAAATGTTGTGAAGTAATTAGCCTCCAACTAATTAAAAAAATAAAAAAATTAAAAAAATAATAAAAAATAAATAAATGAATAAAAATAAAAATGGGCAAAGTACCTGCATAGACATTTTCTCAAAGAAGACATACAATCACCAATGAGTTATGAAAAAATGCTCAACATTTCTAATAATTGTGGAAATTCAAATAAAAACCACAGTGAGGTATTACCTCATACCTACTAAGTTGTCTATTATCAAAAATTTTAAAGATAGCAAGAGCTGGTAAGGATGTGGTGTAAAAAGATAACTTGTAGCCGTTGGTGGAAATTAAATTGGTACAGTGATTATGAAAAATATGGAGATTCATCCCATGTTAAATATATAATTAGCATATCATCCATTAATTGCACTTCTAAGTATATATATCCAAAGTAAATAACTTCCTGGAGGAGACATCTACACTCCCATTTCATTGCAGTATTACTCACAATAGCGAAGATATGGAAACAACCTAACTGTATATTGATGAAGGAATGTATAAAGAAAGTTTCCATATATATTGTGTGTGCATGTGTGCTCACTCACTCAGTTTGTGTCCAACTCTTTGTGACTCCATGGACTGTAGGGGAGGCAGAATTCTGTTTCTACACTTAAGGTTTTTAGAATGGGCCTAAGAATTAAACTGACTAGAAAATGCAAGAGACACGAGTTTGATCCCTGGGTCAGGAAGATCCCCTGGAGTAGGAAATACAACCCATTCCAATATTCTTGTCTGGAAAATTCCATACGCAGAGGGCTCCTGAATATTCAGAGTCCATGGGCTCCTAAAGAGTCAGGCACGACTGAGCGTGTGCGTGCAGGCACGCGCACAGACACACACATGCACACACACATGCGTGGCAGATAAACAGCTGAAAATCATACAAATTTATTTAATAAAAGTTTTACGTGACATGGAAAGTCTCATTAGGAAATTAAGACCCTAACAAGGGGTAAAACCCACATGTTTTATGCTCTCTGAACCAAGAGACAATTTTGGAGAAGGAACTAACGTATGTAAGCAGGCTAAAGGAAGATAAAAATTATTTTAACAGGGGCTGTTTGTATAGAATTCTCTTGTTCATAACATTCTGTTCTTGGTAATAAGAATGTTAATTTCCTTCTGTTGTGTGGAGAACATATTTCATAACAGGATTTTATCTCCTGCTTTCAGGAAGATATGGGGAGGATCCAGGGTGCCTTTCTGGTACTTATTTATGTCTTTAGCTCAAAATTATTTTTATGTCACAGGCATATTTTGTGATGGCATATTCTGATTTCCTTCAATATACAATAGACTATTATTCAGCCTTTAAGAAAAAAGAAATTCTGCCATTTGCAGCAACAAGGATGAACCTAAAGGATACTATACTAGGTGAAATAAACTAGACATGGGAAGATAAATGTTGCATTATCTCATTTACATGCAAAATCTAAAAAAATCAAAATCATAGAAACTGAGTAGGCTGCTGGTTACCAATGGCAGAGAGGGCAGGAGAAATGTGGAGATGTTGGTCAAAGAGTATATACCTTGTATGCATATAAGCATAAAGCTTATATGCAGAGTTACATCATGTGAAATGCCGGGCTGGATGAAGTACAAGCTGGAATCAAGATTGCCAGGAGAAATATCAATAACCTCAGATATGCATATGACACCACCCTTATGGCAGAAAGTGAAGAACCAAAGAGCCTCTTGATGAAAGTGAAGGAGGAGAGTGAAAAAGCTGACTTAAAACTCAACATTCAGAGAACTAAGATCATGCATCCATTTCCAACACTTCATAGCAAATAGATGGGGAAATCTGTTCTTTTAGTTCCTTTGGAAACAATGAAAGAACTCAGTGTAAAAAAAAAAGAAAAAGTCTTTGTGAGCTCTGATACATAGAGCTTAAAACAGTGAGAGACTTTAATTTGGGGGGCTCCAAAATCACTGCAGATGGCAACTGCAGCCATAAAATTAAAAGATACTTGCTCCTTGGAAGAAAAGCTATGACCAACTTAGCATATTAAAAAGCAGAGACATTACTTTGCCAACAAGGTCCATCTAGTCCAAGCTATGGTTTTTCCAGGAGTCATGTATGGATTAATGAGAGTTGGACTATAAAGAAAGCTGAGTGCTGTAGAATTGATGCTTTTGTACTGTGGTGTTGGAGAAGACTCTTGAGAGTCCCTTGGACTGCAAGGAGCTCCAACCAGTCAATCCAAAAGGAAATCAGTCCTGAATATTCACTGGAAGGACTGATGTTGAAGCTGAAACTCCAATACTTTGGCCACCTGATGCGAAGAAGTGATTCCTTGGAAAAGACCCTGAGGCTGGGAAAGATTGAAGGCAGGAGGAGAAAGGGATGACAAAGGATGAGATGGTTGGATGGCATCACCGACTCAAAGGACATGAGTTTGATCAAGCTCATAGAGTTGGTGATGGTCAGGGAAGCCTGGAGTGCTGCAGTCCATGGAGGTGCAAAGAGTTGGACATGACTGAGCGACTGAACTGAACTGGTCAAAGAGTACAAATTTTCAGTTATAAGATTACAGATGTCTAATTGTTTCATGTCCAGTTCTAACTTGCTTCTTGTCCTGCATACAAGTTTCTCAAGAGACAGGTATGGTGGTCTAGTGTTCTCATCCATTTCAGAATTTTCCAGTTTTTTGTGATCCATACAGTCAAAGGCTTTGGCATAATCAAAAAAGCAGAAGTAGATGTTTTTCCCTGGAATTCTCTTGCTTTTTCTGGATGCAACAAATGTTGGCAATTTGATCTCTGGTTCCTCTGCCTTTTCCAAATCCAGCTTGTACATCTGGAATTTCTTGGTTCATGCACTGCTGAAGCCTAGCTTGAAGGATTTTGAGCATAACCTTGCAAACACATGAAATGAGTGCAATTGTATGGTGGTTTGAACATTCTTTGGCATTGCCTTTCTTTGGAATTGGAATGAAAATTGACCTTTTCCAGATGAGAAATGAACTATTATCTTATTGAGGAACCTCTACATGTTACGAATCTTGTTTTGTTGTTGTTGTTTACTGCTTTTGAGACTCTCTTTTTTTGGCTTTCTAATTAAAATGTGTCTCATTGTGAATCATTTTAGGTTGGTTCTTCTTGGAATTCATTGAACTTTTGGACATGTCGATCCATTTCTTTTATCACATCTGGGAAGTGTTCAGCCATTATTTATTAAAGTATTCTTTCTGACCCTTTCTCTCATCTCCTTCTAAGACTCCCATTTTGCATATGTTCTTATGTTTCATGTTGTCTCGCAGTTTTCTGAGGCTCTTTTCCTTTTTATTCAATCATTTTACTTTCTTCTCAGATTAAATATTTTAAATTAACTTATCTTTAATTTTTTGGATTTTTTTTTACTGCCTGCTCAACCTACTATTGAAAACTTCTAGCTAAATATTTTATTTTAGTTACTGTACTTTTCAACTCCAGAATTACTCTCTGGTTCTTTTTTGTAGTTTCTATGTTTTTGCTGATATGCTCTATCTGTTGAAACTTTGTTTTTCTGTCTTCCTTTAGTTCTTTCAAAAATGTTTAACACAGTTGATTTAAAGTATTTCCCTGGTAAGTCAAATGTCTGTTATTCCTCAGGGACAATTGCTGTTAATTTATCTTGTGAATGGACCTACTTTCTTGTTTCTCTATGTGATTTGTTTGTAATTTTTGTGAAAAATTGGAAATTTTTAATATTATAATGTGGTAAGTCTGATAGCCAGATTTTTTTTCCTTTTCCTGAGGCTCTTTTTTGTATTTTGTTATGTGTTATAGTTGTTTGTTTATTTTGTGACATTTTTTAAAGTCTTTTTCTTTTTTCTTTTTTACCCTGGGGGAAGGAGGAAGGCAGGCAGGAAGGCTGGCTTACTTGGTCTTTGCAGAATGGTTTTCTGTTGGGGAATCTTTTACCATGTAGACAAGTATAAATGTAATGTAGCACTCATTTTCTCTTTTTGCTGAGTCTAGAAATCAGCCATAGATAAAAGCTTGAGGTCTTCTTAGGTCTTTTCTGAGAATGTATCCTGTTTCTGGAAATTCATTTGATTTTCTAAATCTCACCATGTATGTGGATACTTTTCATTGACTTAATACCCCCAAATCTCCCCAGCTTTCCTTTCCAGGATTTCAGCATGCCTCTGGTTTGCCTCAAAAGACCAGAACAGACAAACATATTCTCAGAGAATAAAGTTTGCTCTGCTCTCTAAGCAACCTGGGACCAAGGTTTTTACCCTCAAAATGGCAACTGACATCTCTCAGGCCACTGCCTTGACAGTGAAGGGAAGGACAAGTGTGACTAAAAATACCGCAAAGGTTTCCTATGTTTTTTAAGTTACCCTTTTCTTGATTCAGCTTTTGTTCATTGCTACAAACCTTTATTTTTCATAGTTTGGATAAAGTTCATTCTGTTTTTGTTCCATTACTCAGAGTTTCTGTGGAGTTAAGAACACTTGGAACTACCTAATCTGCTATTTTCGCTAATATTATTCTTTCAATTTAAAAAAATTTCATCCACCCGGTTATTTAATTATTTATTTGATCATTTGTTATTTAATATTTGAGTTAGAGCCATTTCCCGCTGTCTAGTGATTTTGGGTTATCCATGTTTGAAAGTGGGAAAATAAAAAGCTTATTGGAAACACTGTGCATATAGGTAGTGCTTGTTATACACAGATTTCAACATTACAGTTTTATCTATTTGAATCATTACATTAGGGATCTTCTGATGTATGTTTAGTTATTTCATCTTTGGTTGATCTGTTCACAAGAATATTTTCCAGTCATCTCAGAGGTAGGCTTGGTTATTGTCATTTTGAGAGACATGTAAAAGAAAGGTGTGTAAGTCCTCTGTAAGTAAATGTTTACTATATCCTCTTGTACCTGGAATGAACTTCTCATTACAGAACCCTCTCTGTTTTCTCCTTGGGGATTTGAGTGCTTTACTTATCTAGCTTCTGGGAGTTATTAGTCAGGCCTCCAGATGTTAGCCCAACTTTACCCTCAGTTTTAGAAGTATGAGGTGAATCATTTGGAAGTTCCCCACTGCTAGCTAAAGACTCAGATTTCTGATGTCTGCTGTCAGTTACTAGCATCCATCTGCTTTCCCCCTAAAAGTTTTGCTGAGGTTCCTTTTCTCATTTTATCTGTTCTTATGAACTTATTTCTTTGAAATTGCTGTCTTATAGTTACTGTTATTTCAATGGAATTTCTTGGTGCAGAAGAGGTGGATGTGTTTTTAAATCACCAACTTTATTTTGAAATCTGTTTGCTGGATTTCTCATTAACCCCCTTTTCTCCATTGAATTTAAGAACCTATTTCTAGGATTTAAGCTATGAAAATTTAAAAAGAATTCTTAAGATAAATGGTGGAAATAAATATGACCAAATACCCAGAGGAATTTGTCTTATTAATAGTCTTGCTAGATATATTGAATATCACTGTGCAATTTAAGTTTAAATAGTGTTTTAATTCATTGGTAATCTTTTTAATGTAATTTATTAGAGATTAAAGATTAGATCAGGTCCTAAGTACAGAAGGTATTTGACTTAGCCTTTAAAGACACCCAAAGAGGAGAATAATGTCAGACATCTCATTGAATGGACATCCTCCAACAACATTTTGTCAAGTCACTCCATTTTTACTTCCTATCATATTGATAATGGATTAAATCTTTAGTTTTCTTTCATTCACTAATCCATTGTTTTATATAAATCTATCAAGTTAGCTTATAGGAAAAAAAGGTAATGAGCTATTTGATTGCTGGGTTTTATCATTACTGAACTCTAATTTATAAAATTACATGGAGTCCTCTTCTATTGTATGGTCAAAATTGCAAGGCTATTCTTTTTCATGATTACTCTTATAGTAATTTTTAAAAATCCTTTTAAAGATAGGCAGTTCATTCATGACTTCCTCTAAGAAACTATTTTTCCTTTTAAAATTTCAGTTTCTTTAAATAAATGTATTTGAAAGATCAAAATTTGGATGACTCACTAAATCAAAAAGTAATTGATTGCTGAAGTTGTTACTCTTGGTGACAAGTAAATCAATAGAAATAAATGTGTGGTATCAAAATAAACAAAAAAGTAAAACATCAAAAAAAAAAGAAAAACCAAGATCAAAGGAATATATAGGCTATACAAATGTTGTAAATCAATGAATATCCCAACCTTAACCAGAAATTATACTTACAATAAAACTGGAGTTACACTGTAAGGAGGTGAGGAAGAATGATTTAAAAGGGTGATTATTTGTGTCTCATGGTGAACCAGAGAAATATTAGGGACTTAGGGAAGACTTTTCAATGTCAGTTCTTAGAGTTTCTTAGAAATAATCTCAATGATGCCTCCTCTGTGCTCAATTCAGGACTCAGCTTTTTAAGTCTTCCATTTGTCCAAGATCTTCTTCAGTCAGGATGCTACAGTTTGCTTTCCACTTCTTTAGTCTTCAGTTTTGTTTTGATGAAAATGATAACTAAGATCTTAAAAATAAATGTATTTTAAGAACCAGGCCCTTCCAGATGGAAAAGTTGAAGTCTGATAGTGGAGATGAGACGTGATAAGAGGTGATTTTCTGCTCTTGACCCAATTTTAAGTCTGAATTGCAAAGCTGGTATGATGAGCTTAAGAACCATTCAGGTTAGCATCAATATCTAAGTGATAAAATATTGAGAGAAGGTAGAAAGAGAGAGGTTTAGATATGAAGACACTGGCGGTGATAAATTCTCAGTCACAGCCATTTGAAGGAAATTTTGGAATCAGGTTTTCTGGAAGGTCCATCTAAGCTGATAAAGGGTCAGCTAGCACCTCAGAAGGAATCAACTCCTTCATTTTACTTCCTTATTAAAAGTCAGGAGTTTGTTGTTCAGTCATTAAGACCTGTCCGACTCCCTGTCCTTCACCATCTCTCAGAGTTTGCTCAGACTCAGTGTTCACTGAGTCAGTGATGCCATCCAACCATCTTATCCTCTGTTGCCCACTTCTCCTCTTGCCCTCGATCTTTCTCAGCACTGGGGTCTTTAGCACGTAAGAAATCAGGCCATCATTTTCATATACCAGCAAAGAGTTCTCATAATTAAGCCAAGAGAGTTTTGACACAAAAGCTTTATTGCCTCTGACTCTCCTTATTTTCTGTAGAGTATTAATCTCTACTGT
The DNA here is from genome assembly GCF_033118175.1 of Dama dama. Taxonomy (NCBI): domain Eukaryota; kingdom Metazoa; phylum Chordata; class Mammalia; order Artiodactyla; family Cervidae; genus Dama; species Dama dama. The sequence continues at coordinate 24,051,942 of NC_083705.1, forward strand.
TTTTATTTTGAAAATTTTCCAATTCAGATATAACTAAAACACAATTAAAATTTATCTTTCATATTATGATCAGGATGTTGATAGGATATATCAGGAATAGCTTTAACTCTGTGTGTACCTCTGTACAGAACTCTGAATGCAAGTGTATATGCTTAGGATATAGTAAAGGGGCTGAGTACTTAGGCTCAAAAGTCAGATAGCTGTGGCTTAATTTGCCTTTCATAATACTTATTAAGGGGCTTCCCTTGTAGCTGAATGTTAAAGAATCCACTTGTCAATGCAAGAGACATGAGTTCGATCCTTGGGTCTGGAAGATCCCCTGGAAAAGGAAATGGAAAGCCACTCCAGTCTTCCTGCCTGGGAAATCCCAAGGACAGAGGAGCCTGATGGGCTACAGTCCATGGAGTTGCAAAAGAGTTGGACATGACTTAGTGACTAAACAACAACAAAAACACTTACTCAACGTGTGACCTTACCAGAGCTAATTTTCTCCATATTACAAATTCCCAATTTGTCAAATGAGTCTAAAAACTCTTCAAAAATTGTAGTGAAGTAGTAAAGTAGAAAATGACATTTTTTTAGTCAATGTGTGTGAACATTTTTTCAATATGATATACCACAAATGCCCTGGTATTAAGCCCTAAGTTCTTCCTGGCATTATTGATACAGTAATATTAGTACTATTATATATTACTTATTTTGTTATTGTTACTATTTTATGATAAAATGAATAGGATAGGGCTGCCTCATTAAGAATTCACATTAAAAAAATTCACCCCAAATATGGAATTAAACAGAAGTCTCCTGAACGTATATTGAAAGAGGAAACTGTAATTACTCACGTAGTGAGTGAGTGAGTCACTCAGTCATGTTCAACTCTTTGTGACCCTGTGAGCTGTAGCCTGCCAGCCTCCTCTGTCTATGGAATTGTCCAGGCAAGAATATTGGAGTGGGTTGCCATTTCCTTCTCCAAGTACTCACATAAATGCCTACTCATTCTCTTTACTCATCCATCATGCCAAAGTCCTTATGAATCCACAAGAGTTTCTTGTCTCTCACTCCTTGTCCCAAAACATCCTATACAACTTAGCTACTATTTTCTTGTTTTATTTTTCCATCTTGCTAACTGCTTCATCAATATCTTGTTAAGGATTTTCACATATTTATGAAATAATTGGCATGTCATTTTTCCTTTCTTTAATGTCCTTATCAATGTTTAACACAAAGCTTATGCTATCTCCATAAAATGAGGTGTTGATTATTTATACTTTATTATCTTGAAGAGTTTGTTTTAAACTGATCTCTTGCTGTAATACTTGAAACTTTTCAATGGAAGACTTCTGGGCTACTCTTTTCTTACATAAAAGGTCTTTTATTATATATTCAATAATTTAAAATAGCAGTAATTTTCATTTAATTCAGCACTGTCTTTCTTGTTGGGTTGTGTGTATGTTTGCAGGAATTTATCCATTTTATCAAATTTTTTGTCATCAAGTTATTAATTATCTTTCTTGGTCTTTTAATGTTGGCATTTTCTGCAGTAATGTACTTTTTCCCCCATCTTTTGTATGTGTGATTAATGAGCCTCTTTTATGGATCATGTAGCCTGTTGTTGCTTTTTTTAATCCATTACAAGCTCAATATCTTGATGAGATTAGTTCATTTACATTTAATTGCATAAAATATATTTTAGAAAGATTAGAAGGGCAGGATTTTGTACTAGAATTCTAAAGAATAAAGACATATTTTAGGCATAATGTAATTCCTTTTGGAGAAAGTAAATACACAAATTAAGATGGATTAATTCTACTAGAATGTAACAGAGGTAATCTAAAAGAAAAATATTGGAAAAGATGTATTTATTATTTTCCTTCAAACATTTCTGTTACAAATTACAGCACAAAGAAAAACTAAGCTCCATGGCTATCAGGGATGACATTCCTCCTCACTTTAAAGTATTTTTTCTTTGTTTTCATGGATGTTCAGCATGGCCTTCAATGTAGCTTTTGCCTTCGGAACACTGGAAGTCCAATTATTTTAAGCTAAGATGCCTTACTTATCAAAAACAGTAGTATCTCGTTTGGGTTAGGACATCAGAGCTTTAATGCAGAGTCCTGTTAACTCATGAATCCCAGATTCTTTCCATAGTCAAAAACTTAACTATAAACTTCAGAAATCCCTCACTAATCACCTTGTATTATCATTTTTTTCACCTTCTTCTTCACTTCTGCTCCACAATAGACACAAACAGATACAGACACAGCCACATGATGGTTCTCCCCCCAATATCTGAATGCAAGCATTCTTTGATACTCAGAGGAAGGACCTGTGGCTACAACTGACACTTTTCTTATTGCTTTGTCACATTAAAAACTTACACTTGAGCTTCTTGGCTCTTTTCAGTGTTTCAGGGGCATCATGGAAGTTAATAAGCCCTATGTTTTTTTTCAAATGGAGTATAATTGCTTTCCAGTGTTGTTGTGTTAGTTCCTGCTGTGCAATAATGTGAGTCAGTTATAAGTATACATATATTCCTTCCCTCTTGATCCTTCCTCCCACCTCCCCATCCCAATTGCCTTGGTCATCACAGAGCACCGGGCTGAGTTCTCTGTGCTATGCCGCATGTTCCCAGTAGCTATCTATGTTATACGTGGTAGTGTGTGTACATCAATGATACTCTCTCAATATTTCTCACCCTCTCCTTCCCCTGCTGTGTCCACAAGTCCATTCTCTATGTCTGTGCCTCTGTTCCTGCCCTGCAAATAGGTTGAGCAGTATCATTTTTCTAGATTCCATATATTTGTGTTAATATACAATATTCATTTTTCTCTTTCTTAACAAGCCCATTTGTAGAAAACCATCAGTACTCCTGATATTTGCTCTTAAATTCCAAATTATTACTTTATGATAGATTTTTCATGTCCCTGAAAATTCAAAGTAGAGCCCTGAGTAAACTTACTAGTAGCTCTAGGCAATCTTCCAGAATATAAAGTAATTCTACCTTATGTAATAAAATATCACTTATCCTAAAGCTATATATTTTTCATTACATTTCGCATGATTTTTTCCTTTGATGTTCTTCTTGTTATGAGTGTGACAATTCACTGACTATGATATTTGGAGGTGAGAAATTTATATTGTTAAAGCTTTTCTTTGAAATGTGTAACCAAACTCTTTCTTCTCTTTTTGGAACCAGAATGCTAGCGGGGCTTTCATAACTTGTTAGCATTGTTCACCTTTAGAACTATTATATCTTTTCCATTCAGTCTATAGGCAGCATTTCATGCTTTATAATAAGATATATTAAACTGCCTGTCTGGAATTTATAAGAGAAACAGCATGAGCTTTGCTTGTCTCTTTTTCTCTATAAGAAGCAAAAACATTTCAGCATCTCTATTTTTTGCCTAAAATATATAAAAAAATGAAAACCATTATGTAATTCTGCTACAGTGCTTCAACATTAAATATATCTTAATATATAGCATGTATTATTTTAGACTTTGAACAAATTTAATTTAAAAATTATTTTGAATTTCTACTCCAAGATAAAATTTAGCTACAATGTGATTGTTCTTTTGAATAAGAACAAAACTAGTCATCTGTGCTCTGATTTATTTTATATTTGAAAATTCCCAAGATAGGTAAAACTTAATGGATTTTTATTTTATGTCCACTAAAAGCATATTCTTATTGAATTACCTCTCATTCCCTTATGCTGTTGTTTAATTGCTAAGTCATGTCCAACTCTTTTTTTGACCCCATGGACTGTAGCCCGCCAGACTCCACTGTCTATAAGATTTCCCAGGCAAGAAGACTGGAGTGGGTTGCCATTTCCTCCTCCAGGGGATCTTCCTGACCCTGGGCTTGAAGCCGTGTCTCCTGTACCACAGGCCGATTCTTTACCACTGAGCCAGCTGGGAAGCCCCAATCCTTTATAGCCTTCTTTTTTTGCTGCTCTTCACTATGCTCAGTCAAGGCTTAGCCAGGGATCTATTATTGTTACTCTTGAACTTAATCAAAGAAAGACTGGAATCTTTACAGGGGAAGGATTATTACAAGAGGAAATTGGGGACTTGGAGTAGTATCTCCACCACCAAAAGTGAGAACTGAACCTCTTGGTGGAGTCCTAGAACGAGGAGTGAAATTATTACTGATCATAGTATATTTCTAGAATATACTATTTAATAGAAATAGTCATTCTTGCCAAATTTTCCCTTGCTACAGAACTATGATGGTTTTAGAAATAAAATGTGTTTAACCATAGAAGAGTCATGATTTAGTTTGTTCAATTCAAGTTAATCTCATTTTAATGTCTACATTTCTCAATCTCATTTGTAGAAAAAGTACTGAATAACAATTACTCACACAGACACATTTTCCCCCCCCCCAGTGGCTTCCCAGCGTGCATTGCAGTATTCTCAGCAGTCTTGACTCTCTGATCCTGGCTTTCTAATCACTGGATCACACCTCAGGTGAGTCTTCTTAAACTCAGCAGGTGACTAGTATTGTCTTACACCCCCAGTTTCTTAATGGTGGCCACATCACAGACTTGGTGTGTAAATTGAGCTAAGTAGTTCTAGGAATCACACATGGCCCAGGTTAGAACTCACTGCTTTAGTCTTTGCAATGATTTTATAAACATTTAATTCTTGTAGCAAATTCTCTTCTGCTTAAAATACCTAGAGAGGCTTGTGTTTCCTAGAGTGAACTCAACTGATACAGCTATTCACTTGTTTTGCATGTATGGTTGACCTGTGACATAGTAATTGACAAGGTTGTTGGAAGTTTGTTGGATCATTCTGGTAAAGTTTGTTTTATGATTAAAGATATAAGGATAAAAAGTAGTTGGGCTGTCCTGCTCCTTCCTGTCCTTTTCCTTTTCCTTCTCCTCCTCCTCTGACCTTTGTTATGAGTTTCAATGTTACCACAGCTATCGTGCAACCATGTGGTTACTACGTGAATGAGGACCAAAGGCTGTTATGTTAAGGATAATAGAGAAGGATGGAAAAAGCCTAGGTCCTTGATAATATCACTAGGCTGCTGAAGGTCTGGACTGACTACTGGACTTAGACATTGTTAGGTTTTCTGTCGCATGCTGGAAAAAGAATTTCTAATTGATAAGATTGAATTGCTACTGGATTTCTCAATGTGATATATCAAAAGTAAAGGAAGTCTGAAATTTTTTAATGGGGCTGATTCTGTCAGTTGCCAGCCCTCACACTTTACTGTCCAAGAGGTTCTAGCTAAATACACAGAGCCAGGGTTAGGGACTCTATACTTGAGGACTTATCTTAGAATTTTATCTGAGAATTTTAGAATTTCCTTCTGACTTCTAGAGTAGGAGGAAGATGCCAAGGAAACAGTATCCCCTGAGAGTATCCCCAACCAGTGACTCTTAGAAGTTGCTGTATAAATATACTGTCTTCCTGGTCCCTTAGGCGAAAAATTCTGAGAATTGTGTTCCACACAGTTCCTAGACTTGCTCACTGTATTAGCTTGCTTAATACTGAATTTTAACAGATGGTCTCCTTTGTCTGTAGTTTCTAAATTAAATAATTACATGTGATTTCTTGTTTCAGGCTAACTGGAAATCAAATTAGATATGTCAGGCCCAAATCAGATAAAAAAGACTCTCCTGATTCAGTCAAATGTCAGTGTACAGAGTCCCATAGAAGCCCCCTGAGATTTAATCTCTGACTACAACTTTTCAAAGACTCAGTTCCTTTGACTTTGTTATATCTGTTATGGCTGCATGTTGATGATTCCCATCATCTAAGTCCTGATGGATCCCACTGTGTGTTTTATCACTAGCTTCCAAAAATATAGCCTACGATTAGACTACTAACTTGACTCTATTACTGCTTCCAAAGACAACTTAATTTTAATTCAATTAGAAGACTATTTCCCCACTTGTTACTAATGAATGCCTTTAGCTGAAAATAGAAGTTCCAGTTCTCCAAAATCATATCTGTTTTTTTCATGGGCTCAAGCCAGATAACTTTTTAAATCCGTAAATGCAGGCAAGATGGGTAGACTTTACTGTGGATTAAAGAAAACATCCCGGTCAACATAAACGTGCTTCCTTTCTTTGTTTACTAAAGTATTTGAAATTCTCTACCTTAGAAATGTTTCTTCAGGTAACAGGCCATTGTAATGAATTAACATATTTTAGTTACCAAGGAAGAACAAATCTGAACTAGCCAATGCATCACTGAGGATGTATTCATTTAAAATATTACACTCATTTTCACCTATCATATAGAAATGACCCTGTTGAGATTCTACTTTAATGAGATGCAGAAAAAGGAAAGGGCTCCTGCCTCTCAGGTCCATTATTATGTAATCATGGAGGACATCAGGGAGAATACTGGGGCCTGGGTGTCCTGCACATAGATAATAAAACAGGAGTCAAACCAAAGTTGACATCGACTGAATCACTCTGCCAAAGGGCTACCATTGTACTGGATTAGATGAAAATTGAAAAAAAAAAAAAAAAAAGAAACAGAATAATAAACTAGAGTTAAACTTTGCCTTAACTCTTATTTCTTCTTCACAGCACACCTGAATTATGGGATAAACACAAAACATTTTGCTGTTACAAGATTTCTTTTTTTTTTCTTTCTTTCTTTTTTTTTCTTTCTTTCTTTTTTTTTTTTTTTTTGCAGAAAGGCCTCAGGTGAAAAATACATTTAAAAATCCAATTTAGAGGGGAAACTATGTTATTTTGTATTGCTGGAAACTCTTTCCCATACAACTAATTATGTTCCACTGCATGAATCTTTTATCACAGCAAGGCTAAGGAAACTAGTTAGCTTATTATAGAGCAGTATTCTTTTTTTACAAAACAATTTCATTTTCATGAGTTTTACTTCATGACAAGTATATCTGATTTACTACTAGGAAAATTTACAAGGAATGCCCCTTCAGTTAGAGGGAGAAAGTGGTTATAAGTTTTGGGACATAATTTTCCTGGGAGAAATCTTTCAAGTAACTTTACTAAGTAGTGTATTCTATACAAAGTATTGCAAGAGAGATTATATATAAAAAAAGAGTTCACCAAATTGCAAGTTTAATGAAAATAAAGACCTTAACTCAGTGAAGATTCCCACTGCCAGTAACAGTACTTTGTAATCACTAGATTGTCACTAAATATTTATTGAGTAAGTTAATGCTAGATACATTTTGACTTCTGTCCTCAAGGAATTTATCTACTTGAATTAGGGAGGCATTTGGCTGTAAATTTGCCAACATCACTAGGTGTGTGCATAACCATGTATCAGAAATTTTGAATAAGTAAATGTCATTCCCAGTTTAAAATAAAAGGATATCTTAGGACAAATTTGGTCACTGACACAAAACATGTAGTAACAATCAAGTATACTGTCTATTTAAAAATTTTTGATGAAGTTCCAGCTTATATATAGAAAAAAAACTTGTATGAAAAATTCGCTTGAGTCAATGTGGCAATATTCTATTGTTAGATCTGGAAAAATCTATTAAGTCAAGTCATTAAAAAAAAAAAAAACCTTAAAATCAGTAATGGAAAACAAATATTTAAGAATCAAGCCTAGAATGTCATGCTCAAAGATATAGATGAAGGGTACAGGGTTTGCTACAGTCTTATCCCTGTTCATGCAAGGTCTGGAATTATCTCTAAAATATTTTAACCAATCTACACATTTTGCAAGTCACCAGTGAGATTACCACTGTGATAATTCACAGAATTTCTTCAACAAAATCATAATTGTAACATAGTATGTTCATAAGCAAGCTTCTCAGATGATGATCAGGAGAGCTACAACTTCTATAGTAGCTGCCTCAGGTTTGTAACTAAGTCCATTGTCTGCTGAATTTCTGATACATGTGAATAAATGCTCTAAAAGTGTGGCTTTCACATACATATATAATGACAGATTGTCTATACTGAAGTACTTCAAATAAATCCAGCATAGCGTCATACATGATGTGAGTGGAGAACAATAAATATCACTAACACACACTGAACACATGCTTTCAGTGTGTTGAGGATGATTCTAAATAATTCATAGGCATCATCTCAAAAAATCCCACCACAACCCTCTGTGATTTCATTTTCTTAAAGAGGAAATCGAGGCTCTGAGAAGTTAGATTGCTTGCTATGGTAAGATGCCGGGGTCCAACCTCAGGATGAACGGCGTCGGCGAGAGAGAGAGAGAGAGAGAGAGAGAGAGAGAGAGAGAGAGAAAGAAAGAAGACACGTGAGACTAGCCTTGATAGGGCCAAGTCTGTGTTTTACTTTTTGACAACCGGTTTTATACCCTTTCACAGAACGTTTTCAAGGTACAAGATGCTTACTCATGATTACACAGGATTAGCATTACATCATTTTGATTTTTAGGAAAAGCAGGATTTTTTTGCTTTCTAATTCTATAGTAATTCTTAGCATATGATCTTCTGGCTTTGGGGCTATTAACATTTTATGCAGGTCAGGTGATTGTAAACCTATTTTCCATTTTTATGGTGACCTTAACTGAAAGGTAACAGTGTCATAGGGAAATAGTATAGAGTAGAATTATATTCTTGTTAATACAAAAATTAATCTTTCTGCAAAAGTTGTCAGTTGCATTTACCTAAGAAGTTTACCCCATACTGACTCTGCGACTTTGGTGAGGCAGCTTCTGCCTAGCACTCCTGACTGACAATTAACAACCATCTCATTGTTACCACACTAGGGCTAAGTTCTTATTTCTCTAGATCTTTAACTATATTAACAATGGTTTTTATAACACAACCTTAGCACATTAAAAGCAAAAACGCAACAAGCAAAAACACAGCAAGCAAATCACAACCCAATAACCACCTATAGAATAATTTTTCTTATGTTTTCTAATAGGACTCCTTTACCCCTTAAAAGGGCTCTATATCTATTAGGGCTTTTACATAATCAGGTTCTTTATGCTATTTTATGATTATGATATTATAAGCAATCATGCATATTAGTACCAAGGGCATAAATGCATTTGGCTAACAAACTACCAGCAAAGGAGTTTAAATTAAAACACTCCTTTCACCCTGAATAATCTCATAAAATACCACCACCTGGGAAACTTATTGATTAAAGTTCTAAATTGATTCTTATTTGGGAAGAGATCGGGGAAGGCCTTCCTGCCTGTGTCAGAGAAATTAGGGAGTAGTCCATTGAGGCAGGCATCAGAAAGACAGATATCATTTTAAGGTGAGCGCCGGGGGCAGCTTTTCGAAATCTCTGAAAACCTGATCTGCCTTGCCTGTCAGGCTTTCTCCTCGTGACCTTGTCATGGGTGGGATCTCGTGAGCTGGCCTTTTCGAAACCCCTGAAAATCTGATCCGCCTTGCCCGTCAGGTTTTCTCCCTCATGGCCTTGTCATGGGTAGGGTCTTGTGTGTTGGCTCCCGGCAGTAAGAAGCTGGCAAGTGGCCGTTTGAGATTTAACACTAGGCAGTGAGCTCTGAAGTCCACACTCTCAGCCATGAAGCAGTACTAACTCTCAAAGGACTGCATACAGAATAATAGAACTAAGGGCTAAATTGGGACGATGAGAAGGTCCAACCTAATTGTCCATGCAGAAGGCTGGACAGGAGTGTTCTTTCTTCCTCAGACCTGTGTAGTACAGAACATCTCATCAAGCATGACCTAAGCAACATGAACCTCTGGATTCACTTTAGAATGGTGTGTTGCAAGTGGCATGTATGGTTTTAGCGATGGTAGAATCTGATTGGGTGGTGGAGACAGATCAGTAGATTATATCAGAAAAATGTAAGCTAAAGGTAATTGCTTCATTAGAATAGCAAATGCAGCTTTGTTCTGCCAGGGAGCCAATGCAAAAATATAATTCGGTGTGTTTCTTAATAGGAATCATTCAAGCATATAGGTAAAATTGAATTTACTATAATACCACTTAGTAAGAGAAGTTTGTTAACTGAATACTTCTGAAAGGGATACTAAATAAATTCAAAACTATTTTTACAAAAGATGTGGGCATAAAAATTACAGACATGATTTTACATTTTCCGTCTCAGTTTTTTATGGGGAAGAGTGAATTCCTGATTAAGGCACACACTGCTCCTTGGTTGTAGCTTCAGGTAACTGTAGTGTCTGTTCCATGGCCTCTGGTGCATTGCTTACATAACACCACAGTGAACTCTGGTCATCATTTGTTCATTGTCTGAGAGACACTAGAACATGAGCTCCTTAGGGCAGAACCTGGGTCTGTCTTGTTTATCTGTGTATCTCAGCACCAGGAGCTCAATAAATTATGCAGTATTGTAAAAATATATAGTTTTCTGTTATATAAAAACACAATTTAAAACCCAGTCTTTTGGCATACTTTATGGATCCTTATAGCCCAGGACTAGTAGAAGAGGACTTTCAGAAATCAAGAACATTTTTATGTATACATGAAATGTGAAATTGTCAAATGTGAAAATTCCTAGAAGATATTCAAAGCTTTTGAGTGATCGGGTAGTCTGTTCCAATAAGAAATGGACTAAAAAAATGCTTATTTCAATTGCCTGAGGAAACGAGAGATCTGAATTTCTTTGCTAAAGTGTTAAGGTTTCAGTGTTGGTATAAAAGTGTGTGTGGAGGGATTAGTTTTCCATCATTTGAGAAAATCTTGGATCTTAAAACTTTCAGTTTAACTCATTGCCCTTGGAGTAGGATATTTTACTACTGCAAAAGGAAAACTACCATGATGCTATTAATCTTTTTAAGACACTGATTCTACTACCGTTGAGTAATTAATTGAGAAGGGTAAAAGATCCTTTTACCCCTTTATCCTTAAGGACAAAAATTAACATACAATATTGCATTTATGGTTGCAGTTTTCCCACCTCTGGGGAAAGAACTGAATTTTGATTAGAAATATTATACTATTTAAAAGCTGTGTGGGTGTATGTATGGAAATGTATGCATGTTGTATTTTCACGTTAACTAAAAACAGGTCAGTTAAGATCGTGTTTATTTCTCTGTTGTTCTTATATATATCCTGGCAGGTATAGTGTCTCTGAGTTGTAGCTAATAAGTATGCATTAATTTTATTAAAAGTGTACTTTGCTTACGTATGGTATGTCTATAAGCTTTGACTGATGAGATAATTTTATTAAAAGGAAATCAAACCTTAACTGGGAGTGGGGACGAGGTGTAATTTTACTACACTGTTGCAAGAAAATTATTAACATCTTTCATGAATAAACTATACTTATATACTTATAAAAATTAAAATTGTCCTATTAGATAAATAACTGAAGACTTAAATGTACAATTCAAAAGCTAGAGATAGAGACTAAATGAATGATAAAATAGTAAAATGCATTACTCTTGGGTATAAAATTGATGTGGTCAAAAGCAATTAAAAATATATCTTTCACAATGTAGGTGAAGGAAGAGTCAGTCAGAGGAGATAGGCACTACCAGTTTACTCTTGATCTGGGTCCAATCTTGAAATGTGGTCCAGTCTTTATAAAGACCTCTTTGGTAACATGAAACAGGAGTTTTTAAATACACACACACACACACACACACACACTGGCTCTATTAAGCCAGAAATTCTGCTTCTGAGAATATAAATAATTAGAAATGTGAACAAAGATGTGTGTTTATTCAGTTGAATATTGAATCCCTGTTGCATGGCAGATGCCATTTCCTTTAGAAAAAAGTTCTCTTAGTACTTTGAATGTCAAGTGGGAAGTCAGGAAAATTAAAGGCCAAATGCAACAGAGTAAATTAGAGTAAATTAAAACTATTAATGTCCCTAGCCCAGCCCTGAGAGGAAGATATTTTTAAGATGATGTCATATAGGAAACAAATGAGAAGGTTTAGATTTTGCATAGGCTCTAAAATTTTGGCAGAACATTAGCGTTAACAAGAGAGCATTTTTTAAAATTTAAGTTTAGTTGATTTACAATATTTTTGCTTTTAATGTACAGCAAAGTGATTCTTTTCCATATTCTTTCCATTATGGCTTGTAACGGTATTGAATATAGTTCCCTATGCTATAAAATAGGCCCTTGTTGTTTATCTATTTTATATATAGTAGTTTGTATCTGGAAATCCCAAACCCCTAATTTACCCCTCCTTGATCATTTTTCCCCTTTTGTAACCATAAGTTTGTCTTCTATGTCTGTGAGTCCATTTCTGTTTTGTAAATAAGTTCACTTGTGTCATATTTTAGATTTCACATATAACTGATAGTATATGATACCTCTCTTTCTCTTTCTGGGTATGATGTCACTTAACATGATAATCTCTAACTCTATCCCTGTTGCTCTAAATGGCATTATTTAATTCTTTTTATGGCTAAGTAGTATTCCATTATATTTATGTACCACAGCTTCTTTATTTATTTCTCTGTCAAAAGACATTTAGGTTGCTTCTAAGTCTTGGCTGTTGTAGATAGTCCTGCTCTGAACATTGGAGTGCATGTATTTTTTCAAATTAGACTATCTTCCAGATACACGACCGGGCATGGAACTGTTGGATCACACGGTAACTCTTTTTTCAGTTTTTTAAGGAACCTCCATACTGTTTTCCATAGTGGCTATACCAATCCACGTTCCCACAAACAATAGAGGAGGAGTCCCCTTTCTCCACACCCTCTCCAGAATTTATTATTTGTAGACTTTTAAATGATAGCCATTCTGACCAAAGTGAGGTGATATTTCATTTTAGTTTTGCCTTGCACTTCTTTAGTAATTAGCAAAGTTGATCATCTTTTCATGTGCCTATTGGCCATCTGTATGTCTTCTTTAAAGAAATGTCTGTTTAGAACTTCTGTCCATTTTTTGATTGGGTTGTTTGGGGGTTTTTGATATTGAGCTGTATGAGCTGTTTATATATTTTGGAAATTAATCTCGTGTTGGTTACATCATTTGGAAATATTTTCTCCCTACTCCATAGATTGTCTTTTTGTTTGTTTATGGTTTCCTTTGATATGCAAAAGCTTATAAGTTTGGTTAGATCCCTTTGCTTATTTTTGCTTTTACTTCTATTGCCTTGAACGACTGACCTAAGAAAACATTGCTACAATTTATGTTAGAGAATGTTTTGCCTATGTTCTCTTCTAGAAGTTTTGTGTTATGATGTCTTTTATTTAAGTCTTTAAGTCATTTTGAGTTTATTTTTGTGTGTGGTATAAGAGAGTGTTCTAACTTCATTGATTTACATACAGCTGTCCAGGTTTTTCAACACCACTTGCTAAAGAGACTGTCTTTTCTCTGTGGTATATTCTTGCCTCCTTTGTTGAAGATTAACTGGTGTATGGATTTATTTCTGGGTTGAGAGCATTTTTTCCAAAAGTCATTATCAGGTACTTAATGATTACATTTATGTAACATTCTTAAGCATACAGAGACAGACAACAGATTAGTAGCTGCCAGTTGTTAAGGATGAGGGGAAGAAGAAGTAACTATTGAGGGGTAGCACAGTGGATCCTAGAGATGATGGAAGAGCTTTGCTTTTGACTGTGGTGGTGATCACATCGACATCAAATCAACATGTGTGACACTGTGTGAACTGCACAGAACTGCACACACACACACACACACACACAAAAGTGCCTATAAAGCTGGCAAAATCTGGATAATTATGAATTGTGCAACTTCCTGGTGGCTCAGACGGTAAACAATCTGCTTGTAGTGCCAGAGACCTGCGTTTGATCCCTGGGTTGGGAAGATCCCCTGGAAAAGGGAATGGCAACCCACTCCAGTATTCTTGCCTGGAAAATCCTATGGACAGAGGAGCTTAGCAGGCTACAGTCTATTGGGTCACAAAGAGGCGACACAATTGAGCAACAAAGTGCAAACAGTGATGCAAGACGTTGCCACTGGTGGAAACTGCAGGAAGAGTACACAGGGCCTCCCTGGGTATTTTCTCTTCTGCAGCTTCCTGTAAATTTATAATTATTTCAAAATAAGAGATGAAAATGCCATTGCCTAGATTTTAACCTAAAGTTTTCAGGTAGAGTATCAAACATAAGTAATATTCTCCTTTATTTTTTAATTATTATTTATATATAACACTCTCCTTTATTTTTTAATGATTAGTTACATTAAGTTCATCCCTCATAGTGTATAAAGACATACAGTCACGTAACCAACATCACAGACATATAGTTGTGACAGACATATAGTCATGTAACCGACACCACAATCTATAAAATATAGCACTCTTCCATCACTCCAAAATATCTCATTTTGCCCCTTACAGTTATCTCCTCAGACCAATGCCATCTGACAACTACTCATCTTTTCATCACTGTAATTTTGTGCTTTTTTATAGCATCATATAAATGGAGTCATACAGTCTGTATAAACTTAGGATATCAAGATTTTTTTCCTCCCATTCTTATCTGTTCCTTTATTTTCTTGAGCAGTTTCCCATTATATGAATGTATCCCAATTTATTCATCCATTGCATGACACATACAACTATAGTAAGACCCAGTAACTGAACTCTGGGGCATTTGTCCCAGATAAATGAAAACTTGTATTCACACAAAACTTATACATTAATGTTGATAACAGGTTTATTTGTAATAACTGAAAACTAGAATCACCCTAGATATCCTTCAACAATTGAATGATTTAAAAAACTGTAGTATAAACATACTCTAGAATATTACTCAGAAATAAAAATGCCTTAGGTAATAAAAGCACATCAAATTTGAGGGTAGCGTGTATCGAAATGGTAAGAGACTCAAGGAAATTTGGATAAGTCCTGACTTTGCTACAAATGTCATTTTTAATAATCTTTCATAGGTACTTTTACTGAAAAATTGTTTGTAATTTTAGATATCCAGAGACCTCATTACTTTCATGTAATAAATGGGGCTTAATTTGGCAGATAGGTAACTTTAGTAGGTGTCATCATATTATGCTAAATGCTATAAATTGCAGTTCTTATTTTTATTGCTTAGAAACTATTGAAAATCTAGATTCAAAAATAAAACTGCATATAGAATACGATGGAAACATTTTAAAATCTTTATTTTGGAAAGCAAATAGAAATCTTTCCAATGATTTCATTTAAGGCAGAAGTAATACCTACCACTATCTTCATTTCTTTGGAAAAATGAAACAAAAATAAAAAAGTAAAGTATTAAATGACCCACATATGAAAAGAGAGACATGCATATCTGTTTTTAGACTAAATACAGCTTCTATCTTGCAAGCTCTAATTTTACTCTTTCTACCGATAATCCACAAGGGATGTTGTTTATATGCATCGTGTCTAAACTAAATATCTACTCTCTGTGAAGTGTAACTCCTATAAGCACTTCCATCACTGTGTAATCCCTGTTGCCCAGTTTGCAAACTAAGGGCCCTTAAGTGCCTCTAAGTATTTTCAGTACAATGTGATGTAACGGTATCACCTACATTAGCTTTAATGAGTGTAGCACAGCTAACGCTTCACTTGGGGGACTGACATGTGGCTCTATTCTGGAAAATGCCTCTACAACTAATAAATTAAACTATTTAGAAGTTGTTCAGTAGGAAGCCCCTCCAGAAATCCTCCATCTCAAGTGGTTTCTCCAAGCATCCTACTACACATTGAAAGAATTGTTCAGGATAGAACTTTCCTATGCCCTCAAAACTATTTAGTAAGCAAGTAAAAAAGGAAGAGCAAACAACCTTTATTGTCTAATTTAAGTCATGCTAGACAAAATGTTAGAAAATTTGGTACAGTGTTTGAAATCAAAAGTCATCTGGTAGGATAAGGGATGTTTCAGCTGTCAGAGAGGGCATATAAGAGCATTTAAAGACTGGAGTTTAATGAATCTCTATCTGCTGTTTGATGAGTGTATGAGAAATTTCCTAATGAGCTTGTCTTTATTTTCAGTGGAAAAGAATAAGTTTTCTGGCATGGTGAATAAACAGGAAACTTTTAAATGTAATCTTTCAATCTATTGGGATTATTTTCAAGCTTCTGTTGAGTGTATGTGTGTTTTAACTTGATATCTGATAAATTGTCTAATCATTACATTAGACACTCACTCTTACAAGAGATGTATAAAAGACTTCCGAATCTCTAAGGTCATCCTCTAACAATATGGAGGGTTTCCATTTATAGGAAGATAGGGCAGTGTTTCCTAGACTCAACATCAAGATGATCTAAAAAGTATTTTCCCAAGGGATAAGTGTTTGCCTGCTGATAGGAAGAAACCTTAACTATTTGAGATAAAATAGTGCTGCACTGGAGAAGGAAATGGCAACCCACCCCAGTATTCTTGCCTGGAGAATCCCAGGGACGGGGGAGCCTGGTGGCTGCCGTCTATGGGGTCACACAGAGTCGGACACGACTGAAGTGACTTAGCAGTGCTGCAATAGTGATAAGAATTACCTAGGCTCATACCTCACCAGTAAGAGTAGTAAGTGGAAGTCCCTTTTCTGTGCAGCCTCTCTTGCTTGGCAGTGATGGTGATATTTATCTTCTGTTTACTTCGAGTTTGCATTCAAGTTGGTTATCTGGAGGCTATAATCATGTCAAATTTCCTCCCAATAAGAAAGAATAAGAATAACAATATTCTTATTGAATATTCTTAAGACTAAGAATATTCTTAACAATAAGAAATAGTGCTTACTTTATCCTATGTCTTCTATTTTCTTCTCTGCTTAATTTGTATTCCGTTTCAATAAACTTCTTCAGGTACATTGAATAAGAGATAAACTTTCTGAGTCATCTTATATCTGAAATATATTTGTCTTCACATTTGAACAGTACTGTTGCTCAGTAAAAATATTCCAGAATGAAAATAACTTTCCCTGAGAAATTTGGAGATGTCTTCAGTTGTCTTCTAATGTCCAGTTTTATTGCTGAAAACTATGATGCTTGTCTAATTCTCATTCTTTTTTGTTATATTGGTTTTGCTCTCTGGGAGTTACTAGGATATTTCCTTAATCCTTGTGATTAAAAAATATGATGAAAATATATTTATGATAGATCATTTTTTAAGTCATCCATTTATAACTTACCAAGTCATTTCAATACGAAGACTCATGTCTTCATCAGCTATGAAAGTGCAAGTGAAAGTTGCTCAGTGGTGTCCGACTCTTTGCGACCCCATGGACTATATATAGTCCAGGGAATTCTCCAGGCCAGAATACTGGAGTGGGTAGCCTTTCCCTTCTCCAGGGCATTTTCCCAACCCAGGGATTGAACACAGGTCTCCCGCATTGCAGGCAGATTCTTTACCAGCTGAGCCACCAGGGAAGCCCTTCATCACATATGGGAAATTATTAAACTATTTCTTTGAAATTTTTTTCTTTTAAATTTCTGACCACAAAATGTGAACTCATACTTGTTTTCCATTCACTCATCTCCATCTACAAATACCAAGGTTTGGCAGATAATGTATGTTTATAATTCAAAAGTAATAAAATGTCAGATTTAAGTTATAATATATAAATAATTACTTTGAAAGTAAAAGGTTTAAACATACTGATTTAAAGAGACTTCCAGAGTGCACTTATAAAATGACTGAATTATATGCTGCTGAAAAGAAATTAACTTTGAATTCAAATATATAAATATGTTGAAAGTAGAATGATGGAAGATGATATATCATGCAACCATTAATAAATAAAACATGAATAAATAAAACAGCAATGGCTATGTTAATATCTAACAAAGTGGACTTGAAGTTTTTAAGTAGATTTAAAAGTCAATAAAGTTACAAGAGATAAGAAGCATATAATGTAAAATGATCAAACAAAATGATCAAAAATGATCAAACCATCAGGAAGCATATGGATCCTAAGTATGTTACACACCAAATAAAGCCTTCAAATATGTGAAGCAAATCCTTGTAGATCTAAAAGGAAAAATACACAGATTCATAATCATACAACTGAAGACTTCAATAGACTCTTCCCAACAGTTGACAGAACTACTAGTCAGAAGATTTGAATAGTACAATCAACCAACAGGATCCAATCGACATATATAGAACACTAAAGAACAGCAGAACATTCACCAAGATAGATCAGACTCTTGTCTATGAAACAAACCTCATCCAGTTTAAAAGAATTTGTCATTTTGTGTATATTCTCTATAGTAATGAAATTACTATAAAGACAGTAATGACAGTAATGAAATTAAACTAGAAATAAATAACAGAAAAACAACAGGCAAACTCCACATCATATGAACATTAAACATGCTTCTAAATAGCCCATGGATCAAAGAGGAAAACTCAAATGAATTTTTTTTTAAAGGTAGAGCTAAGTGGGCACATAATTTTCCATCAATAATGAATGGATAAAGAAGATGTGAGCATGTGTGTGTATGGTTGTATACATACATACAGTAGAATATTAGCCATAAAAAAAACTGAATCTTGCCATGTGCGACTACATAGATGGACCCAGGGGGTATTATGGTAAATGAAATAAGTCAGACAAAGACAAATGTTTTATGATTTTAATCTTCTGTGGAATCTAAAAATCAAAGCAAATGGACAAACCAGGAAAAACAGAAACCAAATCAAAGACTAGTGGTTGTCAGAAAGGAGGGGATGGGAAGATAATTGGTACAGGTAAAGGGGTTTAGGAAGTGAAAACTTCTAGCTCTAAAATAAATAACTAGGATATAATATAAAACAGGGAATATAGTAGATAATATTATTATAATTCTGTATGGTAACAGATGGTAACTAGACATCACAGTGATCACTCTGTAATTTATAAAAGCATCAAATCGCTGTGGTATACACCTGAAACTAGAATAATATTGTATGTCAATTATAACTCAATTAAAAATGACTGAAAATAAAAATGCAGTGTTATCAAAATGTTCAGGACATGTTGAAGTATTTCTCAGAGGCATAACAGCATTAAATGCTTACATGAGAAAAGAGGAAAGATCTCAATAATCCAAGTTCCTACTTGGATGAGCTCTTTACAGTTCTTCATTGTATTTTCCAAAGTTATAATTCTTTGGTTCAATAACATACAATCATTTACTTCACTGATATAAGAATGACCTAAGGAACACCTTAGTTATCACAATACTTCTCAAAAGTAATAGTTATAACATCTACCACATTTTGAGGGTTTATAAGACTTAAACTGTGCATTGTATATATATTTTAAAACTATCATTTATGGTTTCAATAATCCTGTGAGATAACTATTGTTGTTTTCTGCTTTTGAAGGGGAGCTAACTTAACCTAAAGAGGTAAAGGAACTTTCCCAAAGTTGTTCAACAAAAATTACTGGCAGTGTTAATGATTGTACTTGAACTCTGGTCTATGTGAAACCAAGGTTTGCTCTTTAAACATTACACATATTGTCTCCCTTATAAAACTTATTGAGAGTAAAAAACTTGAGATGTGGAGGCAAATAAAGAAAGAAACAGCTCCCAAGTGGTGATGAGTAGTCTAGGAGAAGCAGAGAGATCTCAAAGTCTTGGTGCAAGAGTTGTCAGGAAGATACCCAGGATCAATGCATAAATTAAGTTCTGCTTCCATGGAACACACATTCCTAAACATCAAGCTGTTCATCTTCTAAACTCTTTTTTCCCTATTCGTATTTGAGTCGTTCAAGGACAGAATTTGTTAACATTATTGAATCTGAGAACATGGTATTGAGATGAGTGCATTAAACCTATGACTTTTACATCAAGACAATAATCCTGAATGCTACTTTTGGACAGGAAGAGAGAATGAGACAGAGAAAGAAAGTGGGGGCGGGGGGGGGGAGAGCAAGAGTTAGTTTGATTGGTTTTCAAGACTCAACTGGCAATCAGGTTATTGCCACAGAAATCAATGGCAAGACAGAACAAACACCAGGGCACTTTGGTGATTCAACCTCTTCTCTGCATCATCAAAACCCTTCAATCACACACCATCTTTGAACATATTCATATGTCATCTTAAAAATAATCTAAAAGAGGTTCCAGACATTTTAGGAAAATCCAAGTTAAAAAAATGAAGTATTTACCTTAAAGGAGTTGTTAGGTGAATCTTGGACTGAGTTTACTAAATTATACTAAAATTTACTTGTTTTCCACCTACTTACTTCCCTCAAGCAGTAGGGATTTGTGAGCTTAGAAATAGAACCATTTTTAAAGTTCATTTTCTTGTATATCTAAATATAGTAGGTATCATTTTGCAAACCCATATCTTCATGAGCATTTGGTTAGTGTATCTGTTTTCTGTTATTAGAGTGTGACCTTCCAGATGCTGTGATCTAGGCTTTGAAAGTACTTTCTAGCAATATGATTTTCATTGTACAGACTCTGAATCACAATTCAGTAAATTTCTCCCAAATTATTTGAAAATGTGCCAGTGTGAAGTTAATGTGCATTTATCCTGAAGCCTCTTTAAGGAATGGTGTCTAAGACAGAGTAGGGAAAACACTTAATAAAAGATGACAATGTCTATTAGAAGTCAACAGAAGTTGGAAATTTGCTCGAATTCTATTTCATACAATTCTGAGCTTAAAGAGTTTATAAATGTTTCAGCAGTTAAGCTGAAGATAAGTACAATTGACTGATTTAACTCTCACTCTAATCCTTAACCACTTCATACCAAAGATAATAAGTACTTTCACTTACAGAATAAAAAGTAATGAGGGTCAGGAAATTTTATCAAAATACTTCCTTTGGTTTAAATTACTATTCTTTTTATATGGCATAGGTCATTTGTTGTTGATTAACTGTTGGGTCACTGGGATCATAGTAACAAGAAAGTGATTTTGTGAACATGTACATATTCATGACATTAAAAAAAAGAATATAGAATTGTATATACAATATGCTACCAACTATACAGAACATCTGAAAAGAATCTTCAAATATTAAATAATAGAATTACATGTGATTTAGAATACTCTCCTTTACATAGTTTTTAGTTTCCAAAAGTTTTACAATGACTACCTATTATTTTGGTATATATAAAAGTGCTACTAACAGCAAATAGACATTTACAAAATTAGATATTCATCTCTTCTTTATTCCATTATTTTTATACAGCACCTCTCATCTGTCTTATTATTTTGACTTTGCAAACCTACTTCTATCTTGCCTGTGATTCCAAACTTCCTTGGAACTACCAGGTGACGGATTTTCTCTACTGTTTCTGTAACTGCTGATAAGGATAATGCTGGAGTATTTCTTTAAATTGATTTGTCAGCAGTTGCAGTGACTGTCATTAATAGTTTGATACTAAGGGGGAAGGTAAAAAGGTAGGTGTCAGAGTTATAGAGGGAAACCCTTATTTTTCTTAAGTACATGCATTATTTGTACTAAGTTATTATAATGTAAAATGAATCAAAAGCAATTCTCCTCAACAAACTATTCTTTGTAATCTTAATTCTTCAGAGTAAATACATGTATCCTTAAATACAAACAAAAATCTGTGTGCAGCTTAAATATAGAACTCTTCAACAATGCTTTATTCTCCCTTTTAAGATGTTCTTCAAATTTTTGTGTCACTTGAATGAGTCTTGGTCCACACAACTTTCATTATGAAGTTTGTATTTCAACTAAATTTAGTATTTCTAATCCCCACTTTGATTAAAGTGACTTTTGGAGAGAATTCAAAGAATGCACCTTTCTGAATGAGTGTGATTAAACTTTTAATTATTTGTTATCTGAACATTTGACACTCTTCCAATGTCACAGAGTAGAAATATTTAAAGCATTTTCTTCATCCGTAAGCATATTTCTCAATGACTCCTAAGGCCATGGGGTTTTACAGTTGACATCTCAGAACAGTGAAATGACTTGCTAAACTTACTAAAGTATCTTCTTTTTTAGGCATTTATTTGTAGTGACAATTTTGCATCAGTTTGACAAATGGAACCTGAAAATAGCTACCGTCTGCATGATTCCTTTTGCTCAAGTTTTTCCTTTCCTACTTACTCAATTTAGACTCCTAAAATGACACATTTGAGCAACAAATCTTCAGCTAACTAAGCAGTTCTCTTGCTTCAGATTTGTATTACACTCTTGAAAATATGAAGCTTGCAGATCATAGAAAAATATGAAAATTATAAGTGAAAAAGTACAGATTTATGCACACATACAAACAAATCTCTGATAAAGTAGATCTTTTGTTTGTTTGTTTGTTTTGCAGGGAAACTGCACTGGAATCTAAATTTTGCAAAGCATTTTTGTCTTTCAGGATTATAAAAGCTTCGTCTTCTACCAATCTTCTTAATGCTATAAAAACTAATTACATGATAGAGAGGGGAGGAATAGTAAGAAAAGTAAGACTTGCAGATTTCTTTAAAGATTCACCTTTCATATTCCTGATTTTAGAAGATCATTTTATTTTATTGCCAGCTGAAACAGAAATTTCCAGAGATATAAATTGACTTCTTTACCTAAAACATTAACATTATCAAGGCAGGAAATGAGTAAAATAATAATGCTAGCTTTAATTTCTTTACTGCTTTGTCTTCTTTTCAAGCTTTATAATTCTTAGTACTTACCAAGCCTAAGATCAATCGATCTATTGATCGATTAATCTTATCTATTTCTGTTCTCATTCTCAGTGCTGGCTCATTTGCTCATATTTGCAACAATCCATAATTAGGGGCTTCCCTGATAGCTCAGTTGGTAAAGAATCACCTGCAATGCAGGAGACCTGGGTTCGATCCCTGGGTTGAGAAAATCCCCTGGAGAAGGGAAAGGCTACCCACTCCAGTATTCTGGCCTGAAGAATTGCAGGGACCTTATAGACCATGGAGTCACAGAGTTGGACCTGACTGAGCCACTTTCACTTTCACTTCTTATAAAAATATGACTGTAGTGCTGATATTATTCCCAGCTCCACCTACAATTCAAATCCCTCATCCTTACTGATATTTCCTTTATACTTATATATCCAATATATTGGATATTAATATATTAATATTAGGAAGATTAATATTTTTAAAGCTAAAATAGCAAAGGTTCCTGCTGACAGCACCTCTCCTTATTTCCTTATCATTGCAATACATTATTAAAATATTCCAACTTTCCTATAATCACAACTATTCTCTGTGTTCTCTTCCTTGGCCAGGTTTCTCCTTTTTGGAATGGTGGTCTCGGGACAATGTAGTCTGCCATTTTTGAGAATATTAGAATTTCTTTTGGAAAATGTTCTACAGAGTAGCTAGCTACTAGACAGGGAAATTACTGACGTAATTTCAAAAAGTATTTTAGTGTCTAATGTGTGTTAGGCACTCAACTAGTTCTAGATAGATCAGATGTGATAAATCCAGGATCTGCTCTTCTTAGAATATATAACCTAGAAGAGACATACATACAATACACACATACAAATACACATACATGATTACAAACTTTGATGAGAGCCATGGAGAAAATATGTAGGGGACAAGAACAGATACCTTAGGAGTAAAAGTTAGGTTTGTAAATTACTAAATATTTTTGTCTCCAGTTCCTACAGCTCTGCACTATATCTCAACACTTCTTGCATTGCTCAGTGGTTTTCTAATATTGCAGTTTTTCTCTTGCATGTCCCCAAATCTTGGCCTTTAGTAATTGGAAACAAAGGTCAGTTGAATGGTCTCTTAATAAAAAGCCCACTTCTTCAGAAATCAATTTGACTAAAGGGTCTTGTCAACACGTCTGCCAAGTTAAGGGCTGACAATGCATTGAAGAAAAGTTAGGACATATACAATCATTTGACTTATATCCATCCCAGAATTATTTTCACCTGTCACTGTTGGAGCAATTTCTCCAGGCTATTAAATAATAGTGTGCAACATTTTCTTCACTTCCTGAGGCTGGTTTCAGAATAGCATCTGGGGTTTCATGGAGTATGTATGGGATGTGTAGGTGTACTAAATAGCTCATGTAGATATAGGAGGACATGTTGAGTATCAAGAACATTCAAACTTCAAGAAACTCTGGTAGCTAAAATGAATTTTTTCTGTATGAAGAAGTCACTACCTCATGCTAATTTAGACAATAACAAAACTATAATTTGATATTTCAGAAACAGTACCAGTAGGAGAATCAAAATCTGAATGAAGTATCAGTGGGACAGTGTTCTTCTTTTTAGAATCTTAAATGTCCTTTTATCATGGTAAAAGTCATGTAATATAAAACATACTATTTAAAAAAAAACATACTATTTTAACCATATTTAACTATATATTTCAGTGTCACTAAGTACATTCACATTATTATGAACTCTCACCCTCATCCATTTTCAGAATTTTTCACTTTCCAAAACTGAAACTTTGTCCCTAGTAAACAGTAAGTCTCCATTCCCCATTCCCACTCTCCTTACTGCCTTAAGGGACAGTATTCTTCTCTCAAGTTTTATGTGACTTCTTTTATGACTTGGATATTAGTTTTGTAAATTAATTCTGTAACTATATTCTGAGATTGGTGACAGACTTAAATTTGGAATGTAAACTAACTTTAAAATTATAAACAGACAAACCAAAATTAAAACTGATAACAATAAGTTGGAATTTAAAGACAAGCATCAATATATTTAAATAGATCAAAGTCATATGGAGTATAATTTCTGAGTACAGTGGAATTAAACTAAAAATCACTAATAATAATTCCCTGGTAAAAATCACAAGTAATCATGATGTTTGCATGTGTGCTCAGTCATGTCTGACTCTTGGCGACCCCCCTGGACTCAAATCAGGTTCCTGTGTCCATGGAATTTTCCAGGCAAGAATACTTCAGTGGGTTGCCATTTCCTTCTCCAGAGGATCTTCCCAACCCAGGGACTGAACCCACGTCTCCTGCATCTCCTGCACTGGCAGGCAGTTTCTTTAGCACGGTGCCACCTGGGAAGCCCTTAATAAAATTCACTAATAATGAAAATAAAATTAATACATTCATAAAGAATATATGGCCTATAAACTGTCAGGGGACGTTCAATGTTAAGGAATCCAATATGTTGCACTTTTCTTCCTTTGTGTGCCATTTCTCAAGGATTCTCTTATCAGCCTATTACAGGAATAGTAGAGCTGCACGCAGTTCTCAGGACTGAGATCACGGGAAAGGGTACCTGCTTGGACTCCTTTCAGTAATTCCCTTCAGTGACTCTTTTCAATGTCAGCGACCTTGTATGTATTAGACTATCCATTTTGTTGCAACTGATGGAATTTCATTCTTTGTAATAGCTGAGTAATCATTTTACTAAAGATATATAAGCCTGCATTTCTGCTAATAAAATACCCTTGCTCCACTAGAGATTTGGGTCCCCCACATCCTTCTTTCTGTCTTCATTCTCTTTGGAGCATGGAAACCTGCTGAGCTCACTCTCTCGCCTGGGCTTTCAAGACCTCCTTGAGAGGACACCCTGTGCCTTCATGAGTGGTACAAGTCCTGTGCATGAGCTTTATTGGTTTTCCATGTAACCCAAGAGATACTGCTCTCTCTCTCTCTCTCTCTCTTTTTCTCTCTTTCTTTTCGCCAACTCCAGTCCACCAGGTTCCAGTCTGTACTAAAGATCAATAATAAATAATAAGAGATAAAATTGAATCAGTGTTTAGTCAGAAATATACAACTCCAATGCTTATGTTAGAGAAGACCTAAAATTAATGATCTAAGGCTTCATTTGACAAAATCAAATTAAACTTGAAGTAAGTGGAAATAAGTACATGAAGAAATTAATAGCAGCAACAGAAATATATGACAGGAAAAGAGAAAATTAACAAAATAAATAGATTAATAAAATTTATATATCTCTAGCTAGACTGATTACAAAAATAAGAGAGAAAACAAAAAACTACCAGTATCAGGCTTTGAAAGGATTTATCAACACAGATTTTACAGTGATTGAAAGCATAACAAGAGATGACATTGAAACTTTTATAACACATGACAATTTAGATGAAATGGAAATATTTATTAAGAAATGTAACCTACCAAAATTAACACAAGAAGAAAAAGTTGCGTTCTGAATAGCCCTAATTCTATTAAAGAAATGAAATTTCTTATTAACCCCTCTGCTAAAAGAGCACATTTAAAGAAGAAATAACATGAATCTTATGCAAGTATTTTTGAAAAAGAAAAGGAGGGATCACTGCCCTCCTTGTTTGTGAGTCCAGCAAAACAATCAAAAAGGACATTGGAAAAAAAAAAATTAAGACCAATATTTCTTATGAATATAAACCTAAAATTCCCTAACAAATTGTTAGTGCTTGAAATCCAAATGTATTTTGACCAAGTAGGATTTATCCTAAGAAAGCAAGATTGATATAACCTTTGAAAAGCAATCAATGCAATTTATCATATGAAGAAATTAAAAGAAATAATACATAATTATTTCAATAGATGCAGAAAAATAATTCAAAAGCAATCAATTTACACTCATGATTTAAATGCTTAGCAAATTAAGGAGAGGTGTTATTTTTTAAAATAGAGCTTATTCCACCAGTCTAGTTTCTAAGAAACTTGTAAGTCATCACTTCATTCTAACAGCAAGGAAAAAAGCTGAACAAACTAAAAATCAACAATGCTACTTAGACATTTCAGAGAAGATAGGTCACAGGGTAAACTTCTGTCTTTAAACTTGGATAGATGGTTACAGAGAATCATAATTTATGGGAGCATAAACCCAAGAATGGGCTTCCCTGGTGACTCAGTGGTAAAGAATCTCCTTACCAATGCAGGAGACATAGGTTCAATCCCTGGGTGGGGAAAATCTCCTGGAGAAGGAAATAGCAGCCTACTCTAGCATTCTTACCTGGAAAATCCCATGGACAGAGAAGCCTTGCAGGTTACAGTCCATTGGGTTGCAAATTGGACATGACTAAATGACTAAACAACAAAACCCATAAAGGGAAAACTCCATGTGAAACACTGCTAAAGTAGAAAAACCTAAATTGTAATAAGGCCTATTGCTGACAGCTTAGTATGTATAAGTTTGAAAGTTAAAAACTCCGAGTGGTCCAGTCATAAAGGGATCACCACCTATTTGTGAGTTTTACTTCCAGATTCCAACCAGGTTCTCATAGTGAAGAGTTAAGAAAAATTCCTTTGCATTTTTTGGCATGAGGAGAGGGGAACAAACATTTTGAGATAGACTGTTCTGACCTAAATAAAACATGCTGTAAAGAGAAATGCATTTACCAGAACCTGACATTCAGAAAACTAAGCTCATGGCATCTGGTCCCATCACTTCATGGCAGATAGATGGGGAGACAGTGGAAACAGTGTCAGACTTTATTTTGGGGGGCTCCAAAATCACTGCAGATGGTGATTGCAGCCATGAAATTAAAAGACACTTACTCCTTGGAAGGAAAGTCATGACCAACCTAGATAGCATATTAAAAAGCAGACACATTACTTTGCCAACAAAGGTCCATCTGGTCAAGGCTATGGTTTTTCCAGTGGTCATGTATGGATGTGAGAGTTGGACTGTGAAGAAGGCTGAGCACCGAAGAACTGATGCTTTTGAACTATGGTGTTGGAGAAGACTCTTGAGAGTCCCTTGGACTGCAGGGAGATCCAACCAGTCCATCCTGAAGGAGATCAGTCCTGGGTGTTCATTGGAAGGACTGATGCTGAAGCTGAAACTCCAATACTTTGGCCACCTCATGTGAAGAGTTGACTCATTGGAAAAGACCCTGATGCTGGGAGGGGTTGGGGGCAGGAGGAGAAGGGGACGACAGAGGATGAGATGGCTGGATGGCATCACCGACTTGATGGGCATGAGTTTGAGTAAACTCCGGAAGTTGGTGATGGATAGGGAGGCCTGGCATGCTGCGATTCATGGGGTCGCGAAGAGTTGGACATGACTGAGAAACTGAACTGAACTGAACCAACCTGTGGGCAGAGAAACACCCAACTCCAACCCACTCCAGCTTCATACACTGGAAAAGGGAAATATCCAGATCTCAACCTATCCAGTCAACTTGTCCCAATTAAGGCTGTAAAAAATCACTGAGAGATGCTTTAAACATCACAGCTCAGAGACACAGGCTCACAAAAAGACTGAGACCTAATCATGGGATGAGAGAATGTTTACCTTCTCACACATTCCTTACCAAAACATCTTTGCCTCAGTTCCTTTTACCTCACACATCATGTTCAGTTTCCAAACAAAAGTTACAAGGCAAACTAAAAGGCAAAAAACAGTTTATAGAGACAAAGTGAGCATCAGAGCCAGACTCAGATATGCCAGGCTTGTTGGAATTTACAGATGGAGGATATAAAGCTGTGATTAGCATGCTAAGGGCTCTAATGGATAAAATAGACAGTGTGTAAGAACAGATGGCCGATGTAAGCAAAGAGATGCAAAAATCAAAGAAAAAAAAGAAATACTTGAGATCAAAAACAGTGTAATAGAAATGAGAAATGCCTTTGATATGCTCATTAGTAGATTGTACATGGCTGAGGGGAAAAAAAAATCAGGTTAATGGCATGTCAGTAGAAACTCCTAAAACTGAAAAGAGAAAAAAAGTTACTGAAAAAGTAATTTAAGAACTATGGGACAACTATAACAGGTGTAACATGTATGTAAATATAACACCAGAAGGAGAAAAAGGAAGAGAAGAAATATTTTAAGTGAAAATGATTGAGAATTTCCCCAAATGAATGTCAAATACCAAACCACAGATCTAGGAAGCTCATAAAGCATCAAGAAGGATAAATGCAAAAAAAAAAAAAAAACCTAGGCATATCAAATTTAAAAAAAAAAAAAAAACCTGAAAGCAGAGGAAATAAAATTTTAGCTATTGAAGAGCAATGATAAAAATTACAAAATACTTCTCAGAAACCATGCAGACAAGAAGAGAGTAGAGAGGAATATTTAAAGTGTTGAGAGAAAATCACTGCAGATGGTGACTGCAGCCATGAAGTTAAAAGATGCTTGATCCTTGGAAGAACAGTTATGACAAACCTAGACAGCACATTGAGAAGCAGAGACATTACTTTGCCAACAAAGGTCCATCTAGTCAAAGCTATGGTTTTTCCACTAGTCATGTATGGATGTGAGAGTTGGACCATAAAGAAAGCTGAATGCTGAAGAAAATGAAAGCATTAGAGAAAGAATATGTAAAGATCAAACACATATTTGTGTTTCTTATTAGTTGATCTAATACATAATATGTTTTAAAAATAACAGCAACAATGTATTCAGTGTTACATGGAGGACAGCAATAATACAAAAGTTGGGAGGGACGAATTTGGAATACTTTGCTATTAATGTTACTACACTACCTGAGGTGTGTTATAGTGTTGTTTGCAAGTGGACTTGTGTTAGTTATATAGGGATATTGCAAATTATATAACAATCACTAAAACATTTTTCTAAAAAGAAGTATAATTTATATGTTAAGAAGGAGAGGATGTAATCATATAAATTGCTCAGTTAAAAATCAGAGAAGGGAGAAAAAGACTGGAAAACAACAGGAAAGGAAAAAAAAATAAATAGAAACAAAGAACAACAAGTAAAAAATAGTGATAAATATAACATATACTCATCCAAATACATTAATAATCACTTTAGGTGATAATAAAACAACTTTAAAAACAGATGTTTGAGTAGATTATAAAATGAAATACAACTGCATGTTGTTCAGAAGAAACCCACTTTCAAAATAAAGACACATATAAATTGAAAGTAAAGGAATGGAGAAAGATCTACCACATTAATAGTAATGAAAAAGAAAGCTGAAGAAGTAATATTAATTGTAGACAACAAATTCTAGAGCAAAGAAAGATGTCAAGGGTAAAGAACATTATTATATATCGATAAATGGGGTATATCATCAATATTTCAAAATCACTATAAAGGGAGTATAACTTTTAAAAATTATATAAAATTAAAATTAAAATATATAATATATACATGTATATATATTAAACAATCCTTAATACGTATATATCCAACAACAAAGCACCATAATATGTAGGGCAAAAATGGACTGAGCAGCAAAGTGAAGTAGATGAATCCATTATTAGAGATTTCAGCACCTCCATAATGTACAGACCCAGCAGGCAGAAAATCAGTAAAGACATTGTTGAACTTAACAACTATCAAGCAAATAAATATAAATGATACATATAGAATACTTCCCAGAAATAGTAGACCATCCATTCTTCTCATATCCCTATGGAACATTCACTAAGAGAAACCATATTCCAGGCCATAAAACACACTTTAAATAATTTAAAATAATAGAAATTATACAGTGTAAGCTTTTAGATCCCAATGGGAGAACATTTTTATTTTCTATTATTTCAGTTTTTCTTTTTCCTCATGAAGGGACCCAAATCATGGTAATAGGTCTTTTGCTCTGGCTTTCCACAGTGGTCTTCAGGTGGTTGTCTCTGCATTTTTGTCCGAATTAATCCCTGAATTCATAGCTTTTACAAAACTTCCGGATCTGCTCATTGCTACTTGCCCCTACTAATAGTGACTCTACCAAGTGGCTACTTTTTTGTGTAGTTTTCACATCAACCAGCTTTGTAAAGGGGATTTACAACCAGACCATGTCACTTGTTTTGCTGACAAATTGTTATAGTATATTTGACAAAACTGGTTGATAACTCATTGAACCAGAAAATATCTTTATATAGTCTCTTTCAATTTTTTTTTTTTTTCAATTTGTAACCACTGGTTTAAACGGTCTTCTCAAAGTGATTAGCTTTGTAGGGAATCAGACAAGAGGGGTGTTATTTATAGGGGGAGGGTGAATGGACTACGAGAGGAAGTGTTGTGGTTGTTGGTTTATTTGTTTGCTTTACAATGAAAGAGTATGTTTATATTGTGAGATGTTTTTACATCTTCCAGAGATGCAGGAGTTTAAATCCTGAAGAAAAAGGGCTTAAAGGACTCTTTAAATTTTCAGGAAAAAAAAAAAAGGCTACAGAAAACTGGTAAAGTGGCACTTTTCAGGGCCAGAAACGTAGCAGGCAATGTAGGACACACTCTAGAAGGAAGAATGGATATGACATTCAGTCAGGGGACAGATCAGTAGATTAGACTCCAAAACAATTTTCAAAACTTGTACATCAACAGTGCTTCATTTAATTTAAAATGCAAGTTTTATGTTAGGAAAGAAAGTTTTCTACGTAAGTGGCAGGTAGAGTTACTATCTCTAATGCACAGTGTATCAATAAGATACATATAATCAGACTCATAAGTACAGTCTTTCTAACAGACTTGAAACTCCATATCTAATACATACTAATTATCCTAGTTTTCACGAGACTTTTATCTACTTCATGACCTTTTATTTGATCCTTCTGTTTTGCTAATCCATTCCTATATTAGTGCCACAGGGTCATTGCAATTTAGTATTTGGTAGGGAAATATCCGGACAAGTCAGTGGCACCCCACTCCAGTACTTTTGCCTGGAAAAATCCCATGGACGGAGGAGCCTGGTGGGCCGCAGTCCATGGGGTCGCTGAGTCGAACACGACTGAGCGACTTCACTTTCACTTTTCACTTTCATGCATTGGAGAAGGAAATGGCAACCCACTCCAGCGTTCTTGCCTGGAGAATCCCAGGGATGGGGGAGCCTGGTGGGCTGCCGTCCCTGGGGTCGCACAGAGTCGGACTCGACTGAAACGACTTAGCAGCAGCAGCAGCAGCAGGGAAATACCGACTTTATTTCCTCTCTGTTCAGAGGCTTTGTAGATGATTTTTCACATTTATGGTTCCATGTTAATATAGGAATACTTTTATTGATTAAAATATCCATTGGAATTCTAATTGGGATTTAGATTTAGATTAGAGTGATGAATTTCTTTTTAACTTGTTGAAAACTGATATATTAACATCACTTACACTTAGGAGAATACTCTCATACGAACTTTTTATTCCTAAAGAAAGTTGCATTTCTTTTTAAATTTAGATGTAGTTTCCTAGACATTTAATTTTATTTTCCTATGTATTGCTTTTTTTAACTACAGTGATCTGTTAATAAAACTATAGATACCAGTATAAAATCTTGTTAATATCTTATAAAGACATTTTAGTTTTTTCTCATAGTAAAAGAACTTATAGTATTAATAGTTCTCAATCATGCTGTGGAGTATGAAGTTCTGCAATCATATTACACAAAATGTTAACTTAGTTTCTTTTCTTTTTCTGTGTAACTAAGTAAAACTTTGTGGATCCTATTGCTAAAAGAAAAAGGACAGCATTGATAGGGAAAAATCTGACAGAATCTGGCACACATCTGTAGTGTTTTATCATTAAAAATGATACTTGTTCTTGGCTTCACACAAAGCATTTTTCTAATGCTATTATAACAGTATATTTCTGTTGCCAGATTTTTAAAATAATCTGTAATGTTGAATTTTATTCAGTAGTTTCTGAGTATCTGTTGTGCGCACGTGTGCTTAGTCACTCAGTTGTGTCCAACTCTCTGTGACCCCATGGACTGTAGCCCACTGGGCTGCTCTATCCATGGGATTTCCCAGGCAAGAATACTGGGGTGGGGTGCCATTTCTACCTCCCGGGGATCTTTCCGATCTAGGGATTGAACTGCATCTCTTGCATAGCTGGCTAATTCTTTACCCACTGAGCCACTGGGGAAGCCATAACTTTTTAATTTGCCATTTGCAACAATAGCAAACTTGGAGGTCTTTAGGCTTCGGGAAATAAGTCAGAGAGAAAGATAAACACTGTACAATACCACCTATACGTGGAATCTAAAAAGTACAGCAAATTAGTGAATATAACAAAAAAGAAATATATTCACACATATACAGAACAAATTAGTGGTCACCAGTAGATGTGAGGGAAGGGAGAAGGGACAATATAGGAATAAGGGATTAAGAGGTACAAACTGTAATGGATAAAATCAGCTACAAGGATATATTGTACAACACAGGGAATACAACCTGTATTTCATAATAACTATAAATGGAGTATTATCTTAAAAAATTCTGAGTGTTAAAATCTGTAACATACATAATATTGTATATCAACTAAACTTCAGTATAAAAGATTATAAAACATAGCCTATAGCAAATGTTTAATAAAAGTTTCTTATTAAAAAATGCTTTTGATTCAAATGAATATTTTTTTAACGGCTGAGTAATATTCCATGGTGTATATGTACCACAGCTTCCTTATCCATTCATCTGCTGATGGGCATCTAGGTTGCTTCCATGTCCTGGCTATTATAAACAGTGCTGCGATGAACATTGGGGTGCACGTGTCTCTTTCAGATCTGGTTTCCTCAGTGTGTATGCCCAGAAGTGGGATTGCTGGGTCATATGGCAGTTCTATTTCCAGTCTTTTAAGAAATCTCCACACTGTTTTCCATAGCAGCTGTACTAGTTTGCATTCCCACCAAGAGTGTAAGAGGGTTCCCTTTTCTCCACACCCTCTCCAGCATTTGTTGCTTGTAGACTTTTGGATAGCAGCCATCCTGACTGGCGTGTAATGGTACCTCATTGTGGTTTTGATTTGCATTTCTCTGATAATGAGTGATGTTGAACGTCTTTTCATGTGTTTGTTAGCCATCTGTATGTCTTCTTTGGAGAAATGTCTGTTTAGTTCTTTGGCCCATATTACTCAGCCGTTAAAAAGAATTCATTTGAATCAGTTCTAATGAGATGGATGAAACTGGAGCCCATTATACAGAGTGAAGTAAGCCAGAAAGATAAAGAACATTACAGCATACTAACACATATATATGGAATTTAGAAAGATGGTAACGACAACCCTATATGCAAAACAGAAAAAGAGACACAGAAGTACAGAACAGACTTTTGAACTCTGTGGGAGAAGGTGAGGGTGGGATGTTTCGAAAGAACAGCATGTATACTATCTATGGTGAAACAGATCACCAGCCCAGGTGGGATGCATGAGACAAGTGCTCCGGCCTGGTGCACTGGGAAGACCCAGAGGAATCGGGTGGAGAGGGAGGTGGGAGGGGGGATCGGGATGGGGAATACGTGTAAATCTATGGCTGATTCACATCAATGTATGACAAAACCCACTGAAAAAATAAATAAATAAATAAAGGGAAAAAATGTTTTTGCTTGAATATTAAACACTCCAATCAATATTTCCATAGCTCAGGTGAATGGCTATTTGCTGTTTTTTGTAAAGGGGCAGTAATTACCATTTTCATCAACAGACAAGTATTGAAAAAATGATTTCATTAGCAGCAGAGCAATAGTCTGTGTTAACCTGAATTCACTCTTTCATCCAGTTATAGTGAGTAATGCAATTTTTCCTTAAAGTATATTTGATATATATTATACATAGGAAAGGGCTTCCCTGATAGCCCAGGCGGGACCTGAGACCTGCCAAAGACCTAGATTTGATCCCTGGATCAGGAAGATCTCCTGGAGGAAAGAATGGTAACTCACTGCAGCTTTCTTACCTGCAGAATTCTACTGATAGAGGAGCCTGGTGGGCTACAGTCCATGGGTAGCAAAGAGTCAGACATGACTGAAGTGACTCAGCACACACATGCGTGCACACACATACAGGGATAAGCACATATCCATCAGTAGATAGCTTGGTAATTTTTCGCAAACTGAACATGCACATGGAACAAGCAACCAGATCAAGAATCTGCATGTTACCGGGATTCCAGAGGTCTCCATTGTGCTTCCAGTGAATAATCTTTACTCTGCCTTCTGGTAGCTTAAGTTAGTTTTATCCATCTTTATACTTATATTTATCCATCTTTATACTTTATACTTACATGTATTTAAGAAATGCTAAAAAGCAAAATGGCTGTCTGAGGAGGCCTTACAAATAGCTGTGAAAAGAAGAGAAGCGAAAAACAAAGGAGAAAAGGAAAGATGTTCCCATGTGAATGCAGAGTTCCAAAGAATAGCAAGGAGAGATAAGAAAGCCTTCCTCAGTGATCAATGCAAAGAAATAGATGAAAACAACAGAATGGGAAAGACTAGAGATCTCTTCAAGAAAATTAGAGATACTAAGGGAACATTTCAAGCAAAGATGAGTTCGATAAAGGACAGAAATGGTATGGACCTAACAGAAGCAGAAAATATTAAGAAGAGGTGGCAAGAATACACAGAAGAACTGTACAAAAAAGATCTTCATGACCCAGATAATCACAATGGTGTGATCACTCACCTAGAGCCAGACATCCTGGAATGTGAAGTCAAGTGGGCCTTAGCATCAGTATGAACAAAGCTAGTGGATGTGATGGAATTCCAGTTGAGCTATTTCAAATCCTGAAAGATGATGCTGTGAAAGTGCTGCACTCAATATGCCAGCAAATTTGGAAGACTCAGCAGTGGCCACAAGACTGGAAAAGGTCAGTTTTCATTCCAATCCCAAAGAATGCTCAAACTACCGCATAATTGCACTCATCTCACATGCTAGTAAAGTAATGCTCAGAATTCTTCAAGCCAGGCTTCACATATGTGAACCATGAACTTCCAGATGTTCAAGCTGGTTTTAGAAAAGGCAGAGGAACCAGAGATCAAATTGCCAATATCTGCTGGATCATGGAAAAAGCAAGAGAGTTCCAGAAAAACATCTATCTCTGCTTTCTTGACTTTGCCATGTGTGGATCACAATAAACTGTGGAAAATTCTGAAAGAGATAGGCATACCAGACCACCTGACCTGCCTCTTGAGAAACCTGTATGCAGGTCAGGAAGCAACAGTTAGAACTGGACATGGAACAACAGACTGACTCCAAATAGGAAAAGGAGTATGCCAAGGCTGTATATTGTCACCCTGATTATTTAACTTATATGCAGAGTATATCATGAGAAACACTGGGCTGGAAGAAACACAAGCTGGAATCAAGATTGCTGGGAGAAATATCAATAACCTCAGATATGCAGATGACACCACCTTTATGGCAGAAAGTGAAGAGGAACTAAAAAGCTTCTTGATGAAAGTGAAAGAGGAGGGTGAAAAAGTTGGCTTAAAGCTCAACATTCAGAAAACTAGATCATGGCATCTAGTCCCATCACCTCATGGGAAATAGATGGGGAGACAGTGGAAACAGTGTCAGACTTTATTTTTTTGGGCTCCAAAATCACTGCAGATGGTGACTACAGCCATGAAATTAAAAGACACTTACTCCTTGGAAGGAAAGTTATGACCAACCTAGACAGCATATTAAAAAGCAGAGACATTACTTTGCCAACAAAGGTCCATCTAGTCAAGGCTATGGTATTTCCAGTGGTCATGTATGGATGTGAGAGTTGGACTGTGAAGAAAGCTGAGCACCAAAAAATTGATGCTTTTGAACTGTGGTGTTGGAGATGACTGTCGAGAGTCCCTTGGACTGCAGGGAGATCCAACCAGTCCATCCTCAAGGAGATCAGTCCTGGGTATTCATGGGAAGGACGATACTGAAGCTGAAACTCCAATACTTTGGCCACCTCATGTGAAGAGTTGACTTATTGGAAAAGACCCTGATGCTGGGAGGGATTGGGCACAGGAGGAGAAGGGGACGACAGAGGATGAGATGGTTGGATGGCATCACTGACTCAATGGACATGAGTTTGAGTAAACCCCAGGAGTTGGTGATGGACAGGGAGGCCTGGTGTGCTGTGATTCATGGGGTCGCAAAGAGTCGGACATGACTGAGCGACTGAACTGAACTGATACTTATATTAATGGAATCAAGCTATGTCTTCTTAGTTGATATAAAAAGTCAAGAAATGATAAACTCTCAAGCACTTTTGGAAGATACTATGTTAAATATATAATCTTGCAGTTTTGTCTTCAGCCTGGCACTTTAGTGAAAGGTTTAGAAAATAATGATTTTACCACTGTGCTGTATGAAGTCACAACTGTCAAAGTCAATGCTGAGTCCTAGGCAGGGTTTTAGGCCATGTCTGTACTCCTGAACCAGTGTTCTTGTTAGTGATTTGCAGTGACGATAGCTGTTTAACTGCCCTTCTGCTACAAGTGGCCTCCCTATGCATGCAGTTAAGCTCATTGGCAAATGGAGCCAATAAAAGTTTATGAAGCTTGAATATTTGTCCAACCAAGTTAAAATTTGGAAGATTATACAGCAAGTGGAATCATTGGATTTAGACCAAGTATAAGATATTCAGCTGTCTGGGAGAGAATTAGTACATTTTGCTTAATCTATTCTTGTACATATGTGGGTGTGTAATGAGGACTGTTTCATTGTATGATTTCCTTCATTTCTCCCTAGTTGAAGGGATGCATGCACTGATACCTTTCAGGATGTCTGAGGATAAGCCTCTTTTTTCTCTTCCTACTTCTGCTCCCTGGGCTGAAAGTAGTTGGAGTCTCTCGCCTTTTTGATGGACCAGGCATGCTTGCAGCTGACTCTGCTCCAGCTAAGATGAGATTTCAGAGTGGGAGGATCTGGATCCCATCTGTGAGACTTTGCACAAGTTACCTCAGCCTCACTAGATCTCAACAGCCCCATCTGTAAAATGGTGATAGTGCAGTGATATTATGCTCATAGGGCTTTTGTTGAGTTTCACTGTATTCGGTTGTCTAAAGCTTTTAGAGCAATACACGTCAAGTCATAAGCCTAATACAATGAAACAATGTTTGTTGTTACTGTTATAGTTCAAAGCAGATGGATATGCCACTCTGAACAAATCAGTGAAGCGGTCCCGGGAACTCTGTCCCTGCCTCAGTCGGTTAGGAGTCTGACTTATCGGCAGATCCATGAGTAGCTCTGGGAGGACTTCTCAACTCTATCCGCCTCTGTGTCAGTCAGTCACATCTGACTCTGCCACCCTTTGGACTGTAACCCACCAGGCTTTCTGTCCATGGGATTTTTCAGGCAAGGATACTGGAGTGGGTTGCCATTTTCTTC
Organism: Dama dama; assembly: GCF_033118175.1. Taxonomy (NCBI): domain Eukaryota; kingdom Metazoa; phylum Chordata; class Mammalia; order Artiodactyla; family Cervidae; genus Dama; species Dama dama. The sequence continues at coordinate 24,089,653 of NC_083705.1, forward strand.
CCCAGGGGATCTTCCTTACCCAGGGATCAAACCTGCATCTCCTGTGTCTCTTGCATTGTAGGTAGATTCTTTACCCACTGAGCCAATGAGGAAGCCCCTTCTCATTCAGGGTCATCTCATATTTCCTTGTAGGTTTTATGCTGTACAAGTCCAGACCTATAAACCATGCCCTGGAGTGTGGAATGTGGGACCCTTACTCTGTTCCCCCAAATCCTTGCTACTTCCTCTCTACTTTGCCTCTTTACCAGGCTTCCTGGAGTCCATGCCCTGCCCATCTTCTTAGAAAAAATGGCTTAGATAGCTGCATGAATCACCCTCTGGACAGTTTTGGTATAGACTTCAGGCTCTGTCATGTATAGAAATCTTCACAGGTCAGAAAATCCTATGATGTTTACATGGGAGACAAGATTCTGTGTTCTGATGGAAGGGAAGAAACTTTGATTGTGAAGTGATGTGGAAAAGTAGAAGCAAGAAGGCCCAAAACCAGAGACTGAGCTTTGAATCCCAGTTTGGCTGATTTACTTGTTGACCTTGGCCCAGTCACTTAATCTCGTCTCTAAATTAGGCTGCTTGTTGTTTTGAAAACAAAATGAAATTAGATTTTAAAGTTCTACATGAAAAGTATCTATCTATAGACTCATGATACATTATCTACAGTGTAGATTTTGTGAAAATTAAGTAATACAGATTTAAAACTTTTGATACAATATCTGGCACAGAGGAAAGACTTAATTACTGACAACAATGTTTTATAATCATGGGGCAGGATATATGGCCCAAATCACAATAAGTACCTCAAAAGATTTGGGGAGGTTCTTATAACCTCAGTGTGGTTGTTGATGCAAGTATTTATATTTATGGTCTGAAATATTTGAGCATTTCTAATTTTTAGTCACACACTCTCTCCCTTCCCCAACCAATAATAATATTGATAACCTACATATGTTAGAGCTTTATATTTGTACCAGATCCTCTTAGTGTCTATGTGTGTATGTGTGCATTTATGCAGTGGGAAAAACATATATATGTGTGTGTGTGTGTATTCATCACAATTTCACAGTAACTTTCTAAGGTAGTTATTAGTAAATTATCACCATTTGTCAATGAGAAGTCGAGGCAGAGAGAGACCAGCCTGCCCAAGATCAGCCAGTTGGAAGTTTGTGAAGCTGTAAACAAGCTCTGAGTTCATGCTCTTAATATTTTGCTGTTCTTGTCCTATCTGACTCTGCAACTTCATGAACAGCAGCATGCCAGGCTTCCTGTCCCTTCACTCCCAGAGTTTGTTCAAACTCACGTCCATTGAGTTGATGATACAATCCAACCATCTCATTCTCTGTTGCCCCCTTCTCCTCCTGCCTTCAATCCTTCCCAGCATCAGGGTCTTTTCCTTTACTGTCTGAGCCACCAGGGAAGCAACATCAGGGTCTTTTCCAATGAGTCAGCTCTTCGCACGAGGTGGCCAAAGTATTGGAGCTTCAGCTTCAGCATCAGTCTTTCCAGTGAATATTCAGGGTTGATTCCTATAGGATTAACTAGTTTGATCTCCTTGCAGTACAAGGGACTCTAAAGAGTCTTCTCCAGCACCACAGTTCAAAAGCATCAATTCTTCAGTGTTCTTTATGATCCATCTCTCACATTTGTACATGCCTATCAGAAAAACCATAGCTTTGACTATATGCACCTTTGTTGACAAAGTGATATCTCTGCTTTTTAATACACTGTCTAGGTTTGTTGTGAAATCATTGTTTTGAACCCACCTACCATGTGCCTTCCACGGTTCATGCTCTGCCTCTTCAAGAACCGAGACAGGACTCACCTAATCTATCTCAGACCAGTGTGTATGCAGTATTGGTAAAGCAGTGGATGCCTCTGAGGAGGATTTTAGAGTTTTTCAATAGAAGGTCTCAGTACATTAAGAGCAAGGATCTTAGTAGATTAGGAAGTTTGAACACAACATAAAAAATGAACTGTGTGTGTGTGTCTGTTTATCTTTTAGCCTTGCCATGTGGCATGTGGGATCTTAGTTCCCTGACCAGGGATTGAATCTGCATCCCTGCATTGGCCACACAGAGTCTTAACCACTTAACCACCTGTGTGGTTAGTTGCTCCGTCATGTCCGACTCTTTGCAACCCTATGGACTGTAGTCTTCCAGGCTCCTTTGTCTGTGGAATTCTCCAGGCAAGAGTACTGGAGTGGGTTGCCATTCTCTTCTCTAGAGGATCTTCTCTACTCAGGGATTGAACCCAGGTCTCCTGCATTGCAGGCAGATTCTTTACTGTCTGAGCCACTAGGGAAGCCCTAAACCACTGGACCACTAGGGAAATCCCTAAAAATCAATTATTCATAGTATTTTATGAAACTGAAGTAAGGGTTCATTTTGAACTACTTAGATAAAGAATGTAAAAGGAGAAAAGTCACTGTAGGCCAGTGCAATGTTCCCTTGCTATCCCCAGGAGGGCTGAGCAGTTGAATGCATGATTATCTTATAGTAGATGTTGAGTCTATGATAGTATCTATAAACTGTTAGAATTCGCTTTCAGTGTTTTTATAGTTGAAATACGATAATTATGACAGGTTAAATCATTTATTCCAAGCAAGTAGCAGAACCAAGAGTCCCTCCAATACAGAGTATAATGCACTCTGTCTAAAGGTAACTAATGGGTTTTGACCCACTATGTGTCTTTAAATATACAGACCACCATCAAGCTCATTAGATAATCTAGACCTTGATTTTAACAAGTCTGCTCCTGTGTAAGCTCGCATGGCCATACATACAAATACATAAAAACTCACTACTATCCTTGATCAATTTAAGATCCATTTGCATATCCCTTTGTGTGTGTGTGTGTGCATGCCAAGAATAGGATAGATGATATCTGAATGCATCACCCTTAATAAAAGTATGTTAAACTTTCACAAATAGTACATCTTACTATGAATGATACATTCAGATATAATCTATTATGTTTATATTCTCACTATTTTTGTTCTACCTTATTTTAACATATGAATACCAAAGGAGGAAAGAGGGAGATGGGATGAATTAGGAGACTGGGATTCACAGAAACACACTACCATGTATAAAATAGGTAACTAATGAGAACCTACTGTATAGCGTGGGAAACTCTACTCAATGCTCTGGGGTGACCTAAATGGGAAGAAAACCCAAAAAAGAGGGAATATGTATAACTGATTCACTTTGTCGTACTGCAGAAACACAACTTTGTAAAGCAAACTACAGGACAATGAAAATTAACTTTTGAAAAATATAGGTTGAAATCCATCATATTTTGATGGGTTTCATAAACAACTAATGAATTTTGACCTATAGTTTGGAAAACATTGTTTGAGGAAATGGTTACCAAGTTACTCAAGTGAACCTTGCATCAAGAATGTTGCTTTCTGTTATGTTCTGTAAAGCTGCCTGGACTCTTGCCCTAGAAAAGCACAACACTTTCTGACCAAACTTTTCATATCTTGAATTTAATTAAGAGTAAGGAATAAAGTTTCTGCCTGTTGAAAGTGGATCAGATCTTTTCTATACTTATTACACTTGCCCTTATTTTGCCCTATTTTCCAGTAAATGCCCTATATGCTCACAGTATGTTATTTAGCTCAAAATAGACTGCTTAAGAATGACACATTTAATATTAAAGAACAAGCTTTAAAATGTCTATGACCAATAGCATTTTTATGACATTATAAAAATAATTTGCACACTTTCTGTAATGCAAAAACTTTGAGACACTCTCAGCTGTCTTGAATAGAAATAATTCTTTTTAATTTAAAACACTTGAAATAAAACTGTGCTTTTTAGTCACAGATTCCTTCTGTTTCAGCTTTCATTCACAATATATCCATCTTCTTTTGCCATTTTTACTCTATCTGTCTGAATAAGGACCTGTATTTCATGAATTTCTACCTTTTCAGTAGATTTTCATAGACACATAAGTAGATGTGAGACAACTGTGCCAACTTATTTTTATCTAATTCAGTTAGATGAGCCCTTACTCTCATTTTTAAACTCATAAAGTCTTTATTCCCTAAAAATAAATAATTTTTCTTCTATTAATTTTCTTCTACATTTTATCTCTGATGTTTCTATTTAATTTTATCTGCTATGTATCTTTGCATGTTGAATAGTCAACAAACTTAATTGACAACCCTCACCTACAAAAGCTGAATAATTTTTCCAACATAATATATTTAATAATTCAATTCTTTTAAAATTATTTATGATGCCTCCTTTATCACATATTAAGATTTTATATATGCTACAATATGTTATAAAGCCATGCATTCCATTGATCTATTTTCATTTTTGTGCTAATACAAAATAAAATTAATTGTTGAAAATACAATCAAATATTTGGTAGGGTGTGTGAATTTCTACTTCTCTATGCTAATATTTACTGAGATAAACTTGCAACCAACTAATTTTTCTTAACTCATTTATTAATAGACATTGCCGATATCACATCTTACAAAACTAAAATTCTGTACCTATTAAACAGCTATCTCATTCCCCCAGCCTTCAACAACCACCAATATGCTTTCTATCTCTATAAATTTAATGACTCTAGGCTCCTCATAATAATAGGAATTATGCAGTATTTGTCCTCTAGTGACTAGCTTGTTTTGCTTAGCATAAAGTCTTTAAGGTTCATGTGTCAGAATTACCTCCATTTTTAAGGCTAAATACTATTGCATTGGAGAAGGAAAGGCAACCCACTCATGTTCGTGCCTGGAGAATCCCAGGACAGAGGAGCCTGATGGGCTGCTGTCTATGGGGTCTCACAGGGTCGGACATGACTGAAGCGACTTAGCAGCAGCAGCAGCACTGTTGCATTATATGCATATACAGAGCATGTTTATCCATGCATCTGGTGATTCTCCACCTGTTTTTACATATCTTTTGGGAGGAAGACAATTAAACTCATGACATTTACCAGGCAAGACCAGTGTCTGTTGTGTTTAAACTTTTATTTACAGTGTGTTACAAAAGTAGTGGTTCAGAAAGTAATTTAGGTATATAAATGAATATCATAATATAAGTACAGCAGTAAGTGAACTCATATGTAGGAAAGAAATGAGCATAGCTATGATAGGAGGGGAGAGATAATGACCAGTAGCATACTTCAGTAAACACTCCCAGGAGAAAGATCCATGAAAGACCTGGGTTAATTTCATGGAGAATGACATTATGTAAGATTACATATGATTAATTTCTTCTTTCATCTTTATTTCCATAAAAGTCAAAGAAGAAAAGTTGTAGCATCACAGTCTGAAGGTGTGATTTGTCATAACTTATAAGATACATTTCATTTATTCCAATAAAGTAACATCCATACCAATGCATAGAGGTACTGTTTTTCAGTCGCTAAGTCCTGACTGACTCTTTACCACCCACGAACTGCAGCACACCAGGTTTCCCTGTCCTTCACTATCTCCCAGAGTTGGCTCAAACACATGTCCATGTGTGTCAACGATGCCGTCCAACCATTTCATCCTCTGCCATCCCCTTCTCCTCCTGCTTTCAATCTTTCCCAGCACAGGGACTTTTCCAACAATTCAGCTCTTCACATCAAGTGGCCAAAGTATCAGAGCTTCAGCTTCAGCATCAGTGCTTTCAGTGAATATTCAGAGTTGATTTCCCTAGGATTGATGGGTTTGATCTCCAGTGAGTCAGGTCTTCGCATCAGGTGGCCAAAGTACTGGAGTTTTAGCTTCAGCATCAGTCCTTCCAATGAATATTCAGTGCTGATTTCTTTTAGGATTGACTGGTTGGATCTCCTTGCTGTTCAAGGGACTCTAAAGAGTCTTCTCCACAATTTGAAAGAATCAGTTCTTTGACACTCAGCCTTCTTTATGGTCCAGCTCTCACATCCTTACAAGGCTACTGGAAAAACCATAGCTTTGACTAGATGGTCTGTTGCCCACAAAGTAATATCTCTGCTTTTTAATATGCTCTCTAGGTTTGGCATAGCTTTCTTCCAGGGAGCAAGTGTCTTTTAATCTCATAGCTGCGGTCACTGTACACAATTATTTTGGAGACTAAGAAAATAAACTCTGTCACTGTTTCCCTTTTTTGTTACCTTCTATTTTGTGTCTGACTCTTTTCAGCCCCATAGACTGTAGCCCATCAGGTTCCTCTCCCCATGGAATATTCTTCCAGGTAAGAATACCAGAGTGGGGTGCCACTTCCTATCCCAGGGGATCTTCCGAACCCAGTGATTGAACTTGAGTCTCTTGCATCTCTTGCATTGGCTGGAGGATTTTTTTACCACTAGTGCCACCTGGGAAGCCTGCAAAAGCATTACAAAGACCAATATGTAAAACTAATTAATTTAGTCAAATGAAGAATTTATGTACTATTTAGTCTGAAGAAGAAAATGTCAATATTTAAATACAGAAAAAAAATTCAGATGTAGAATCAATCATAGAAACCAACAATTCAGCCATAGAACTTCTTACAGTTTAACCTGATATACAGCCAATATCAGGTTACTTTAATTTTTTTATCTTTTATTCTTTTTGCAGCTAGATAGAGGTTTATTAATTGAATCTATCTTTTCAAAAAACAGTTTATAGTCTCATCAATTTTATTGATATTTTTATTGTTTTAATTTCATTGATTTCTGCTATTGCTTAGTCATGTCTCACTCTTCGTGACCATATGGACTATACCTCGCCAGGCTCCTCTGTCCTGCACTATCTTCCGGAGTTTGCTCAAATTCATGTCCATTGAATTGGTCATGCTATCTAACCATTTTATCTTCTCTCACCCCCCTTTTCCTTTTGCCTTCAGTTTTTCCCAGCATCAGGGTCTTTTCCAAAGAGTCAGCTCTTCACATCAAGTCGCCAAAGTATTAGGGCTTCAACTTCAGCAACAGTCTTTCAAATATATATTCAGGGATGACTTATTTTAGGATTAACTGGTTTGATATCTTTCCAGTTCAAAGAACTCTTTTTTTTTTTTTTTTTTTATTATTATTATTATTATTTTTTTCCAGTGGGTTTTGTCATACATTGATATGAATCAGCCATGGATTTACATGTATTCCCCATCCCGATCCCCCCTCCCACCTCCCTCTCCACCCGATTCCTCTGGGTCTTCCCAGTGCACCAGGCCGGAGCACTTGTCTCGTGCATCCCTCCTGGGCTGGTGATCTGTTTCACCATAGATAGTATACATGCTGTTCTTTTGAAATATCCCACCCTCACATTCTCCCACAAAGTTCAAAGGTCTGTTCTGTATTTCTGTGTCTCTTTTTCTGTTCTGCATATAGGGTTATCGTTATCACCTTTCTAAATTCCATATACATGTGTCAGTATGCTGTAATGTTCTTTATCTTTAGCAAATGAAGAAACAGACAAAGGATTAATCTCAAAAATATACAAGCAACTCCTGCAGCTCAATTCCAGAAAAATAAATGACCCAATCAAAAAATGGGCCAAAGAACTAAACAGACACTTCTCCAAAGAAGACATACAGATGGCTAACAAACACACGAAAAGATGCTCAACATCACTCATTATTAGAGAAATGCAAATCAAAACCACAATGAGGTACCATTACACGCCAGCCAGGATGGCTGCTATCCAAAAGTCTACAAGCAACAAATGCTGGAGAGGGTGTGGAGAAAAGGGAACCCTCTTACACTGTTGGTGGGAATGCAAACTAGTACAGCCGCTATGGAGAACAGTGTGGAGATTTCTTAAAAAACTGGAAATAGAACTGCCATATGACCCAGCAATCCCACTTCTGGGCATACACACTGAGGAAACCAGATCTGAAAGAGACACGTGCACCCCAATGTTCATCGCAGCACTGTTTATAATAGCCAGGACATGGAAGCAACCTAGATGCCCATCAGCAGATGAATGGATAAGGAAGCTGTGGTACATATACACCATGGAATATTACTCAGCCATTAAAAAGAATTCATTTGAACCAGTCCTAATGAGATGGATGAAGCTGGAGCCCATTATACAGAGTGAAGTAAGCCAGAAAGATAAAGAACATTACAGCAAAGAACTCTTAAGAGTCTTCTCCAGTACTGCAATTTGAAAGCATCAGTTCTTTGGCTCTCAGCTTTCTTTATGGCCCAACTGTCACATCTGTACATGACTATTGGAAAAACCATTGTTTTACCTGTAAGGACCTTGGTTGGCAAAGTGATGTCTCTTTTTTAATATGTTGTCTAGGTTTATCATAGCTTTCCTTCCAAGGGGCAAGCGTCCTTTAATTTCATGGCTGCAGTCACCATCTGCAGTGATTTTGGAGCCCAAGAAAATAAAATCAGCCACCATTTCCACGGTTTCCCCTTCTATTCGTCATGAAGTGATGGGATTGGATTCTTTGATCTTAGTTGTTTTTTTTTTTTAAATGTTAAGTTTTAAACCAGCTTTTTCACTCTTCTCTTTTACCTTCATCAAGAGGCTCTTTAGTTCCTCTTCACTTTCTGCCATTACAGTGGTATTATCACTTGCATTTCTGAGGTTGTTGATGCTTCTCCCAGCAATCTTTATTGCAGCTCATGCTTCATACAGCCCGGCATTTCACATGATGTACCCTGCATATAAATTAAATAAGCAAGGTGATGATACACAGCCTTGTCATACCCCTCTCCCAATTTTGAACTGGTCGGTTGTTCCCTGTCTTATTCTAACTGTTGCTTCTTGACCTTCATGCAGGTTTCTCAGGAGATGGGTAAGGTGGTCTGGTATTCCCATCTCAAAGAATTTTCCACAGTGTGTTGTGATCCACACAGTCAAAAGCTTCAGCATAGTCAATGAAGCAGAAGTAGATGTTTTTCTGGAACTCCCTTGCTTTCTCCACGATTCAGTAAATGCTGACAATTTGATCTCTAGTTCCTCTGCCTCTTTGAAACCCACTTTGTACATCTGGAAGTTCTCAGTTTGTATATTGCTGAAGCCTGGCTTGAAGGTTTTTGAGTATAACCTTAATCAAGGATCTTGGGTGGCCCTGCATGGCATGGTTCATAGCTTCATTTACCAAGTCCCTTTCTCCATGACAAGGCTGTGATCCATTAAGGGGCTACTTTTGTTAACTTCTACTTACTTTCCTTTTCTTTGTCTAATTTATTAGGTGGAAATTTAGATTACTGATTTAAGAAGGATTTATGTTTTCTAACATCAGCACATAATGCTGTAAATTCTACTAAACTCTGTATTTTCTGTATCCCATGCATTTTGATATGCTTAATAATGGTTTTTATATAGTTCAAAATATATTTTCATTTCTTTTCAAACCAATGGGTTATTTAAAACTGTGGTGCTTAACTTCCAAATGTTTGGGAATTTTCCATATATCTTTCTGTTATTGATTTCTATTTTCATTCCATTATGACCTGAGAAAATACTTTGTATAAATTCTGTTTTCCAAATTCAGTTCTATGCTATAAGAGAGACTTTCTTAGTACTCTGCCAAATTTTCTATGGACATTAGATGAGTTTGGTGGAGATAAAACCTGTAAGAGGTTATAAACCTCACCTAATTTTGCATTCCCAAGGGACCAACTATCTCACACAGAGTACACTCAATTTCCACTAACTTACCTATCACTTGCTGAACACTTCTTATTGGTGTCTGTCTTCTTATTCACCCAGTAAGCCAGTAATCATGTCTTATCACTGCCTGTAAACTCTGGTCTCTTTTTAGATGTTGAATTAGTTGAATAGTCTAAGTCTTTAGCACTGTGATAAGAGATCAAGAAAATCTGTGAACTTGTTGTTTGTCTGGCTTCTGTAGTCCTTAAACATCATTCAGAGTTTGAAGTTCTTCTCTGTCTCCTAGTTTTATTGAAAATATAGAACTGACTGGTGCACTGGGAAGACCCAGAGGGATTGGGTGGGGAGGGAGGTGGGAGGGGGGATCGGGATGGTGAATACATGTAAATCCATGGCTGATTCATGTCAATGTATGGCAAAACCCACTACAACATTGTAAAGTAATTAGCCTCCAACTAATAAAAATAAATGGGAATTTATTTTTGTGTATGGTGTTAGAAAGTGTTCTAGTTTCATTCTTTTACAAGTGGTTGACCAGTTTTCCCAGCACCACTTGTTAAAGAGGTTGTCTTTTTTCCATTGTATATTCTTGCCTCCTTTGTTGAAGGTGTCCATAGGTTTGTGGATTTATCTCAGGGCTTTCTATTCTGTTCCATTAATCTATATTTCTGTCTTTGTGCCAGTACCATACTGTCTTGATGACTGTGGCTTTGTAGTAGAGTCTGAAGTCAGGCAGGTTGATTCCTCCAGTTCCATTCTTCTTTCTCAAAATTGCTTTGTCTATTCAAGGTTTTTTGTATTTCCATACAAATTGTGAAATTATTTGTTCTAGTTCTGTGAAAAATACTGTTGGTAGCTTGATAGCGATTGCATTGAATCTATAGATTGCTTTGGGTAGAATAGCCATTTTGACAATATTGATGACCCACCTCCCAGAATATTGGAAATAAAAGCAAAAATAAACAAATGGAACCTCATTAAACTTAAAAGCTTTTGCACAACAAAGGAAACTATAACAAGGTGAAAAGACAGCCCTCAGATTGGGAGAAAATAATAGCAAACAAAGCAACAGACAAAGGATTAATCTCAAAAATATACAAGCAACTCCTGCAGCTCAATTCCAGAAAAATAAATGACCCAATCAAAAAATGGGCCAAAGAACTAAACAGACACTTCTCCAAAGAAGACATACAGATGGCTAACAAACACATGAAAAGATGCTCAACATCATTCATTATCAGAGAAATGCAAACAAAACCACAATGAGGTACCATTACACACCAGTCAGGATGGCTGCTATCCAAAAGTCTACAAGCAACAAATGCTGGAGAGGGTGTGGAGAAAAGGGAACCCTCTTACACTCTTGGTGGGAATGCAAACTAGTACAGCTGCTATAGAGAACAGTGTGGAGATTTCTTAAAAGACTGGAAATAGAACTGCCATATGACCCAGCAATCCCACTTCTGGGCATACACACTGAGGAAACCAGATCTGAAAGAGACACGTGCACCCCAATGTTCATCGCAGCACTGTTTATAATAACCAGGACATGGAAGCAACCTAGATGCCCATCAGCAGACGAATGGATAAGGAAGCTGTGGTACATATACACCATGGAATATTACTCACCCATTAAAAAGAATTCATTTGAATCAGTTCTAATGAGATGGATGAAACTGGAGCCCATTATACAGAGTGAAGTAAGCCAGAAAGATACATTACAGTATACTAACGCATATATATGGAATTTAGAAAGATGGTAACAATAACCCTATATGCAAAACAGAAAAAGAGACACAGGTGTACAGAACAGAATTTTGGACTCTGTGGGAGAAGGCGAGGGTGGATGTTTCGAGAGAGCAGCATCAAAACGGGCCTGGTGAACTGGGAAGACCCAGAGGAATTGGGTGAAGAGGGAGGTGGAAGGGGGGATTGGGGTGGGGAATACATGTAAATCCATGGCTGATTCATGTCAATGTATGACAAAACCCACTACAATATTGTAAAGTAATTAGCTTCCAACTAATAAAAATAAATGAAAAAATAAAAATAAAAATAAATGGGAAAAAAGTGCAAAAAAAAGGAAATATAGTATTTTTTATTATTATCATTTTGTATTTTTTCCAAAAGAATTGCAGAGGATTCAAAACTAAAATGTCTCCATAATTCCATATGCTTATTCTATTCAGTGAATTTTTTTTTAAAAAGCACCCTGTTTAAATTACACAGGCTATTTTCCTATAGTCTCTTTAAAACTGCTTTTTAGTTTCAGCTATATCCAGTTTGCATTGCCACTGCTTTTCTTCATGTTTATTTTGCTTTTCTTTCTTTCTTTTTTTTTTTTTTTCATTTACTTTTATTAGTTGGAGGCTAATTACTTTACAATATTGTAGTGAGTTTTGTCATACATTGACATGAATCAGCCATGGAGTTAAATGTATTCCCCATCCTGATCCCCTCTCCCACCTCCCTCTCCACCCAATTCCTCTGGGTCTTCCCATTGCACCAGGCCCGAGCACTTGTCTCATGCATCCCACCTGGGCTGGTGATCTGTTTCACCCTAGATAATATACATGCTGTTCTCTTGAAACATCCCACCCTCACCTTCTCCCACACAGTTCAAAAGTCTGTTCTGTACATCTGTGTCTCTTTTTCTGTTTTGCATATAGGGTTATCGTTACCATCTTTCTAAATTCCATATATATGCGTTAGTATGCTGTAATGTTCTTTATCCTTCTGGCTTACTTCACTGTGTATAATGGGCTCCAGTTTCATCCATCTCATTAGGACTGATTCAAATGAATTCTTTTTAATGGGTGAGTAATATTCCATGGTGTATATGTACCACAGCTTCCTTATCCATTCGTCTGCTGATGGGCATCTAGGTTGCTTCCATGTCCTGGTTATTATAAACAGTGCTGCGATGAACATTGGGGTGCACGTGTCTCTTTCAGATCTGGTTTCCTCAGTGTGTATGCCCAGAAGTGGGATTGCTGGGTCATATGGCAGTTCTATTTCCAGTTTTTTAAGAAATCTCCACACTGTTCTCCATAGTGGCTGTACTAGTTTGCATTCCCACCAAGAGTGTAAGAGGGTTCCCTTTTCTCCACACCCTCTCCAGCATTTGTTGCGTGTAGACTTTTGGATAGCAGCCATCCTGACTGGTGTGTAATGGTACCTCATTGTGGTTTTGATTTGCATTTCTCTGATAATGAGTGATTTTCTTTACTGGCCTCATTTAATCACAAAGCTTGACTGCATTTATTAGAGCAATAATGTCAATAAAATAGAGAAGTCTCTGGTTAATAAATAAAAAGCTATTGCACTGCTTTGTACTACAGGTTAACTATGACAATAGTAATTTCAGATAAATATTTGAAATTCATTCTAGAGGATCCTTTTATAAAATATTCTATGTCTCAAATATCAATTTTTTTCTCCTCTAAAACTTGGAAGTATGGTTGAGAGAAGACATTTTAAAAGTCAAAATAATGTTAAATATAAAAACTCTTACATATCTTTCTCTTAGATCAAAATATTTCTTGATTGCCAGCCTATCGTGGAAACTCTCTTATGTGGTTAAATACAATCTTACTGGATGAAATTTTTTTCTTGCTCCACATTGGTTTGAAAATCTTAATGAAGAATTCACCCCGGTAGCCCTAAGATATTTGTTTTTTAAAAAATCCAAGTTATTTTTTGTTTGCTTCATTTTTATATTTCTTGGGAGAAAAAATAAAATGTTTCACTACCTGATCTTTTCCCTTTTTTTTTTTTTTTTTTACTTTCTATTAGTATCTGATCACAAGTCAGTTAAAATATTCTTTGCTATCATACTTTACAATTTAGTGCCTTAAGTTAAAATTCCCTTAGCTTCAGAAAAGCTGATTATGATTAAATTTGTTATTTTTTTAATCTGACATGTTTTTAGCTTCATTGTTTCAGATACTTCAGTAGTAGCTATTTATTGTTTTTTAATTATGTGACATGTTCTTATATTTTTACCTTGATATTTATGTATGTGTGTATACATACATACATGTATATATATATATATGATTATAATAAGCATAAATATCTAAATGTCTTAAATAGTAATTGAACCTGTTAGGAAACTTGAATAGTATTTTAAATAATGGCAGGGAACTGAGAGAGGACTAGAATGGGAGCAAGAAACTCCTAAAAGGCTGCGTTCAAAAGGCAGTCCACATTTTTTTAGGATTTTCCTCCAGGAACCTTCCATCTTCTCAAAGAGAAGGTCTCATAAAAATTTCTTTATGGACTCCAACAGTCCTCAGACCCTCTGAAACCATTACAAAGACCTAGAATCAGGGGAAGAATTTCACCAGAGGATAATCCTGAAACATTAGCCCACGTGGGTAAAAGGGAATCACCATCCTTAACCAGGCCACTCTTACTTTCCAGTATTACCTAAATTAAAAGAAAAAAATGTAAATGAATCAAAGCTGTAGTCAACAGGGAAGAAAGATTAAAAGAAGAAAAAAAAAGAAAAGAAAGAAAGAAATAGCGTGAGAATGCTGTAGCCAGAGAAGAAATTAGGGAATGGGGAGGAGAAAAGCTTTAATCCTGAAGGAGGAACAGACGTGTTTAAAAACATCACACCCTCAGGAAAGGTCCATTGTAAGAGTAAGACTTCTTTAAATGATTAGGGAACACCTCTTCTGTATCTACCACCAGTCTAAGAAGCACCATTAATAGCAATAGTTGGATTACAGATGAAAGAGCTTGTGGTCACACTGTCTTTGAGAATAATACAAAGTTAAGTCCCAAGGACAAGAGAGGTGGACAAAGCAAGCTCACTCCAGGAACTTGCAGCCTTTGGTGCCTACAGCTATAAGAAATATTAAACAGGGCCTAACTCCTAGCCAAATTAGCATAGATACTCATACAAAAGTCCTGTACCTATTACCCTATGAAATAAGATTTGTCCCAGGAGCATAAGGTTCATTCAACATTTGAAAATCAGTCAATGCAATCTGCTATATTAATCAACAAAATTTTTAAAAAATGATCATCATACTGGATGCAGAAAAATCATGTGTCAAAATTTAACATTTATTGCTGAAAAAAAAACTGTGCAAACTAGAAATGGAAAGGAATTTCTTTCAATAAATAAAGTATACCTATAAAAACTTGCTGTTAACATCTAACCGGTTATGGAAAAACTGAATGTTTTTCACTTAATATCAAGAATAAAGCAAAGATGTCAGCCCTAGACACTCCTATTTGTCCTTGTGTCTGTTGCCTTAGCCATTGCAAAAAGGCGAGGAAAAAAAGGTATAAAGTGCAGGGATTAAAGGGATAAATATGTATTTGAAGAAAACATGATTGTTTATGTAAAATCTTGAGAAGGCTATCCAAACAAAGTCACAATATACAAGGTCAAAATGTGCAAAAAATGAAACATACCTCATACTTCATTATTAAAAAAGCACATCACATGCCAGAATACAAATAATACATCATAGACCTAAATTTAAATGAATTATTGATCTAAATACAAAATGTAAGGTTATAATGTTTACAGAAAAAAGCACAAAGGAAAATTTGACCTATGTTGGCAAAGATTTTTAGATATGACAGAAAATTAAATATATTACAATTTTTAGGATGACATCAAGCTATCATTATCAATTACTGTTAGAGTATAGAAGTCTCCAACCGTAATAGTTGATTCAACTATTTCTGCCTCTAGTTCTATTCATTTTTGCCTCACATATTTTCTTATTTTATTGTTCAGTAGACATACATTAATGGTTATTATGTCTACTTGGTAATTGCCCTTTTAAACATTAATTAGTGGTCCACTTTATTCCTGACAATTTTTGCTACTTTGAAGTCTGCTTTGTATGAAATTAACGTAAGCTACCCCTGCTTTTTGATCAGTCCTAGCATGCCTCCACCCCTTTAGATTTAATCTATCTTTGTCTTTATAATTTAGGTGGATTTTTTTTTTTTTGGTAGAAAATATATTTGGATCCTTTTTATCCACTTGTAAATTATGTCATTTCATTGAGGTACTTAGGCCATAGCTATTAAAAATGATTACTGATATAATTTGCTTAATATCTTCCATATTTATTACTATTTTTATTTTTTGCCCTTGTTCTTATTTTGTTTGTTTCTTTTCCATTCTTCATCTGACTTCTCTGATTTTAATTAAGCATGTTAGTAGAATTTCATTTTCTTTCCTCTCTTACCATATCAACTACAGTTAAAATAATTATTTTACATATTGCCCTGGAGTTTGCAACTTACCTTTTTTTTTTTTTTTTTTTTTTTTATTAGTTGGAGGCTAATTACTTCACAACATTTCAGTGGGTTTTGTCATACATTGATATGAATCAGCCATAGAGTTACATGCATTCCCCATCCCGATCCCCGCTCCCACCTCCCTCTCCACCCGATTCCTCTGGGTCTTCCCAGTGCACCAGGCCCGAGCACTTGTCTCATGCATCCCACCTGGGCTGGTGATCTGTTTCACCATAGATAGTATACATGCTGTTCTTTTGAAATATCCCACCCTCACATTCTCCCACAGAGTTCAAAAGTTTGTTCTGTATTTCTGTGTCTCTTTTTCTGTTTTGCATATAGGGTTGTCGTTACCATCTTTCTAAATTCCATATATATGTATTAGTATGCTGTAATGTTCTTTATCTTTCTGGCTTACTTCACTCTGTATAAGGGGCTCCCTCATCGCAACTTATCTTTATAGCTAATACAAGTATACTCTCAGATAACAGTATACTACTTCACAGGTAGTGAATATAACAAATTATTCCCAATTTCTCTCTCCCATACCTTAAAACATTGCTGTCATTTATTTCACTTCTCCATGAGTAGTATTTATGGAATACATGATTGCCAATGTTAATTTGAACAAACCATTACCTGCTAGATCAATTAATAATAAAAACAAAAATAGATGGGAAACAGTGGAAACAGTGGCTGACTTTATTTTTCTGGGCTCCAAAATCACTGCAGATGGTGATTGCAGCCATGAAATTAAAAGACATTTACTCCTTGGAAGGAAAGTTATGACCAAATTAGACAGCATATTAAAAAGCAGAGACATTACTTTGCCAACAAACGTCCATCTAATCAAGGCTATGGTTTTTCCACTGGTCACGTATGGATGTGAGAGTTGCACTATAAAGAAAGCTGAGCACCGAAAAATTGATGCTTTTGAACTGTGGTGTTGGAGAAGACGGTCGAGAGTCCCTTGGGCTGCAAAGGAGATCCAACCAGTCAATCCCAAAGGAAATCAGTCCTGAATGTTCACTGGAAGGACTGATGTTGAAGCTGAAACTCCAATACTTTGGCGACCTGATGCGAACAGCTGACTCATTTGAAAAGACCCTGATGCTGGGAAAGATTGAGGGCAGGAGGAGAAGGGGACGACAGAGGATGAGATGGTTGGATGCCATCACCAACTCAATGGACATGGGTTTGGGTGAACTCCGGGAGTTGGTGATGGACAGGGAGGCCTGGCGTGCAGCGGTTCATGGGGTCGCAAAGAGTCAGGCATGACTGAGCGACTGAACTGAACTGAACACAGACCAACTCACTGAAATCAACCTGGGGACTAGTGGAATGGCTTCTCTACAAACAAGGCTGTAAAGAAAGATCCACATGGAGTGCTATGTAAAGAGAGAAGTGACCTGTTTTCGATCTGCAGGCCTAGCAAGGACTAGGAAGGAGAGGGGATTATCACAGGCTTGGGAATCTTCCCTGACGAGCTAAAATTTAAGTCTTGTGTTAGTCAACCCAGCCTTGACTCTAGGAAGCAGAGATCCCATTAGCTGGGTTGCAAGTCAGTGGGGCTTACTGGAAGGCTGCAAGAAACTGAGACTCTGCTCATAAAAATCACATGCACAGGCTTGCTTGCCCTCAGTCACAGCACAGAGGCAGCAGATTGACAACTGCCTGGAGTTGTAGCAAACTTGCCAGGATCACCCCAGCACACCCTGCAGAGGCTGCTACTCTAGCCTCTCTTGCTTCAGTGCTGCTCCCCAATAAGGCAGAGACTGCTGTGCAGACACTTGGGACAGAACCTGGTCCTTCCTCTGACCAGGATAGAGGCAACCATTGAAAGCACACACATTGGAATACACACTCTGGAAGGAGCTACACTAGCTCCAGGGTAGAGACCGCCTCTCCAGAGCCTGACTCCCTGCATAGACTAGGAAGGGGGTGAAGCTAGCGCCAGGGCAGAAACTGGCATTGCCTGAGCAGGCATCCCTGAACTGGCCTGGAAGAGAGCCAGCTCAGTAAAGCTACACCAACACCTTTGCCCCTGAGCCAGCCTCTAATCAAGGCATGCACACCGGGGAATAAGTGAAAGCAACACAACAGCAGCCTCAAGCCCTTAGGCCCCATTCACAACCCAAACTAATGAGGAGATAACCATCATAAGCTAGAGAAATCCAACTCCATTAGGGCTCCTGCGCTACCCCTTAGACTCAGATCCCACCCCCCAGTAGGGCCGTGATAGCCATTGAGCTTAGGAGAAGCCCTGGCGTGCACCTGGCTCTGGTTTCAGCCTCTCCAACTCCAAGCCCACATCCCACCAAGCCAATGGCTGCCAGTGCACCCTCGGGGAAGACACAGACTGTGCTCCCTTCAGATCTGCCTCCTCAACAAAGCCACTGAGCATATGCAGATTATGTAGGGACACTTTCACAGGACATACCTTCAAGACCACGATAGGTAGCTATTTCAAAAAAATAAAAATAAAGTAAAACGAATATAGCAAAACAGAAACAGACTCATAAATGCAGAAAACAAACTAGTGATTACCAGTGGGGAAAGTGTTAAGTGAACGGGAAAGACAGGGGAAAGGGATTAAGAGGTGCAGACTCCTAGGTTTAAAATAAGAAGATACAAGTATGTAATTTACAATTCAGAGATTATAGCCAAATATTTTACAATATCTTTAAATGGAGTGTAATCTATTGAATCACTTCATTGTATACCTGAAGCAATATTTCATTGTAAATCAATTATATGACAGTAAAAAGAATAATGAAAAGTATAGAAGAATAATGAAATATATATGATTTATTTTACCTTCATTTTTCCTTTCTCTATGTAGATATTTCCTTTCTGTATGTAGATATGAGTTTCCAACCTGTATCATTTTCCTTTTCTCTGAAGAATTAACTTTAACACTTCTTGCAAGAAAATTCTACTGGTTGAAAAGTTCCCACGATTTTTTGTTTTTCTGAGGAAATGTTTTTGTTTTAAAAGATAGCTTCCTTGGATACTGAATTCTAGGTTGGTGATTTGAATTTTTTGTTGTTGTTTTCCTTCAACATTTTAAAGCTTCACTCCTTTCTTTTCTTATTGTATAACTTCTGACGAGAAGCCTGATATAATTCTATCTTTGCTCATCTATAAGTAATGTGTTTCCTACACCTGGATTGTTTGAAGATTTTCTCTTTGATTTTCTACAGTTTGAATATGATGTGGCTGGATATATATTTCGGTCTTTATCTGGCTTGCTAGTCTCTGAGGTTATTGGATCTGTGCTTTGATGTCTTTAATTTTGGAATATTCTCAGTCACTATTTCAAATATCTCTTCTGTTTCTTTCTTTTCTCCTTATGGTATTTTTGTTATATCTATGTTTCAACTTCTATAATTATCCTATATAGTTACTGGCTATGCTGTTATTTCTTTTTTCATTTTCTTCCTCCTTATTTTTTAGTTTTGGCAGTTTCTCTTATTGTTTTTCAAACTCACTGATACTCAGTTTTGTTCATTCTGTTGACAAGTCCATCAAATGAATTATTTTCCATCACAGTGTTTCTGATATCTAGCATTTCTTTGTAATTCTCCTAGAATTTCTGTCTTTCTGCTTCTATTAGTCATCAGTTCTTGTATTTTGTCCACCTGTTCCATTAGAGCTCATATTAATTTTAGTTGTTTTAAGTTCCTCGTCTGATAATCCAGCATGTTGCTATATCTGAATCTGGTTCTGTCTCTTCACAGATTGTTTTTGACTTTTAGCCTGCCTTGTGATATTTTGCTGAAAGCTGACAATGATATACCAAGTAAAATAACTAAAATAAGTAGGTCATTTTTGTGAGATTTATGTTCATCTGGTTACATGTTAGGCTATATTTACTGTTTATTATAAGAGTCAGAGGCTAAAATTTACTCTGGTGTCCTTGTTTTCCCTCTTGCCTGAGACTTCTCAAATAAGGTCTGAGATGCTCTGTTCTTTCAGTTGTATTTCCCTGTTATTATACAGGAGCCTTACTGATGTGGTGGTAATGTTGGAGAGAGGAAAGAGGAAGCATTCTATAGTCCTATCATGGACTAAATGTTTGTGTCCACCAAATTCATATATTGAAATCTTAACCCCCAGGGTCATGCTATTACAAGGCAGGGAACTTTCAGAGGTGATTATGTCATGAGATGAAGTCCTCACGAAATATATTAGTGGTCTTGTAGAAGAGTGCTCTTATAGAAGATATCAGTGCTCTTACAGAAAGCTCGCACCACTTCAGCCATGTGAAGACACAGAAAACAGTCATCTTTGAATCAGACGGTGCATCACCCTTGCAATCCTTGAACTTCCTAGCTTCCAGAAGTGTGAGAAATACATTTTTATTGCTTAAGAGTTATACAATCTGGACATTTTGGTGCAGCAATCCAAGGTGGAATCCTACGATTGAGTTTTAGTCTTTTACTGAGTCAGTGACCCTGAGCTGTGATGTCCATAACTATTTCCAAACACCATCACCCCCATCCCCACCTCTGTAGATGAGGCAAGAAAGCTAGGTGTGGCTGGAAATACATACTTTTTTCCCTTGTATATAAACTAGAGAGGGTTGAAGTTTCTTTTCCCCTAGATGGGTTCAGTTCAGTTCAGTTCAGTCCAGTCGCTCAGTCGTGTCCGACTCTTTGTGACTCCATGAATCGCAGCATGCCAGGCCTCCCTGTCCATCACCAACTCCCAGAGTTTACTCAAACTCATGCCCATCAAGTCAGTGATGCCATCCAGCCATCTCATCCTCTGTTGTCCCCTTCTCCTCCTGCCCCCAACCCCTCCCAGCATCAGGGTCTTTTCCAATGAGTCAACTCTTCGCATGAGGTGGCCAAAGTATTGAAGTTTCAGCTTCAGCATCAGTCCTTCCAATGAGCACCCAGGACTGATCTCCTTCAGGATGAACTGGTTGGATATCCTTGCAGTCCAAGGCATCAATTTTTTAGCGCTCAGCTTTCTACACAGTCCAACTCTCACATCCGTACATGACCACTGGAAAAACCATAGCCTTGACCAGACGGACCTTTGTTGGCAAAGTAATGTGTCTGCTTTTTAATATGCTATCTAGGTTGGTCATAACTTTCCTTCCAAGCAGTAAGCGTCTTTTAATTTCATGGCTGCAGTCACCATCTGCAGTGATTTTGCAGCCCAAAATGATAAAGTCTGACACTGTTTCCACTGTCTCCCCATCTATTTCCCATGAGGTGATGGGACCAGATACCATGATCTTAGTTTTCTGAATGTCAAGCTTTAAGCCAACTTTGTCACTCTCCTCTTTCACTTTCATCATGAGGCTTTTTAGTTCTTCTTCACTTTCTGCCACAAGGGTTAGATGGGTTAGACTCTGATAAAACTCCAGTAACTTAGGCTCTGATAAAATAGTTTCCTTTGAGAGTAGGCCTTGGTGAGAAAACCAGAATTCTTTGTGAGCATTTCATGTGGGGACTTGTTCCCTCCCTCTGCCAAAATCATGAGGGAAATATTTTCCTGATCTTCACTGTAAGAATTTGGTGGGGCTCTTAGAAGTAAAATTGCTAAAGTGTGAAGCTTCCCATAAGACTTCTCTTCCCCCAGCCCCCAGAGATTTTAACTTTCAAACTTGTCCATACTGTGACTATAGTGCTTAGTTACTTACAGTTTAAATTTCCCTTCCCTGGTACTCGCTCTCTTGGTGGGTTTTACTCCTGGGCTTCTGCTGCTATAAGCAGTTATTCTCTATACCTGCTTGTCTCTAACTTGGGGGTTAGTGGTTTGCCCTGTGATCCCAATTCTCTGCTAGATCTAAGAAAAATTGATTTTGTTTGTTCAAGATTTTCCCTTGTTATGATTACTGGAATGACAATTCTAAGATATTTACATCCTGGACCAGAATCCTTTTTTAATTTTAATGTTGTATGGCTTTCCTGAGCATTAAGAATTTTACCTCAGGTTTAAATAGCAGGTGATAAGCTTGATAAACTTTGGTTAGTATGTTGAAGTTTCTATTTCTCTTTCATTTTTCTACCATGTAAAGATTCTTATTCAGATGCCTGGTGATGTCTCTGAGTTGCTTCCCATGTCTTTTTTTTTTTTTTTTTTTTTTTAATCATCTGCCAAAGGGAATATCCAAGCTCATGTGAAAGAGATTTAATTTCTTAATCCAATGGTTTGAGTCTTTTGAGAAGAAAATCTCCTGAATATCAAACAATATGTTCCCTGGTATTTGCATGGTTTAGCAAATGATTGTCAACATTCTGTTTTACTAAGTTTGAGAGGTAAAGAATAATCCTCTTGAATCACTGGTGAATTTTTCATGCTGAGTGAATGGTGTGATGTTAAAGCAATTTCGAAGAGCCAACTTCACCCAATACCTTTCTCAGAGTACCTCAGGGGTTAGAATGGAATATCCAGTGAAATGAGCTCAGAATATGTGAGTTAATTTAATGGGAGTTTAATGGAAGTGCATATTGCATCATACAAGATGGGTGTTAAAGAATACTTAGGGACAAAAGTAAAAATAATAGCAGAAAATAAAAGTGAGAAGAAGAGCAAAAGAAATAATGAGGGAGTATGTTCGTGTTCATTGGATATTCAGAATGATAAATGATCAATTAACCAGTTTCTTTCTGCAAGAAGGAAATGGCAACCCACTCCAGTACTCTTGCCTGGAAAATTCCATGGACAGAGGAGCCTGGTAGGCTACAGTCCATGGGGTTGCAAAAAGTAGGACACAACTGAGCAACTTTCACTTTCACTTTCTGCAAGAAACTGTTTTATTCAATCTAATAATAATCTAAAGATAAAGGCCTTTTTAAAGAAAGAAAATATTAACAGAAACTTTTGGAGTTCATACCAACTGTATTGGTGTAACTTCTTTGCTGGTTCACTTTTACCACCTCTTCTACCCCTATCATAAATACTCAGGTTTTGTACCACTTATTTTTGCTTCACTTTGGGCCAGCTTTGTCTGGAATAGTGGTGACTTATTATCAATATATACTGAATAATATCAACATCCAATTTCATAAATTGCTCAAACATCTCCTACAGCATTAAAAGTATGTCAGCTTTTAAAGAAATTTAGATCTAAGGTTACTTTTTCAGAAAGGGGTAGAATTAATATTGGGATTCCCAGGTGGCTTCCCTGGTATCTCAAATGGTAAAGAATTCACCTACAATGCAGGAGACCCTGGTTTGATTCCTGGGTCTGGAAGATCTGCTGGAGAAGGGATAGGCTAACCACTCCAGTATTCTTGGGCTTCCATGGTGGCTCAGATGGTAAAGAATCTGCCTGCAATGTGGGAGACCTGGGTTCGATCCCTGGTTTAGGAAGATCCCCTGGAGGAAGGCACAGCAACCCTCTCCAGTTTTCTTGCCTGGAGAATCCCCATGGACAGAGGAGCCTGGAAGGCTACAGTCTTTGGGGTTGTAGAATCGGACATGACTGAGCAATTTTCACTTTCCCAGGTGGCACTAGTGGTAAAGAATCTGCCTGCCAATTCAGGAGAAGCAAGAGATGTGGGTTCAATTCCTGGGTTGAAAAGATCACCTGGAGTGGGATATAGCAACCCACTCCAGTATTCTTGCCTAGAAAATTCCACGGACAGAGGAGCCTACTGGGCTGTAGTCCATAGCATTGCAAGATCACATGCGTGCATGCACATACACACACACACACAGACACACAGAATTAATATTGTATATGTTGAAGTATACATTAAGACTAAGCCATTTTCATTTTTCTTCTGGAAACACAGAAAGACTTCATTTTCCAAACTTCCTTCTAGATAAGGGCCATGTGACTATGGTCTGGCCAATAGCTAGCATACAGAACAACTATATGTGCCACATCCAGCCTTATGAAACCCTTGGCCTATTGTCCACACTGCTCATTCTCCTCTTGCTCTAGCTCTCACTACATTCTCCCATTCCTGTGGTTGGAATCAAAGATCCCTAGGATGAGCTACACTTGTTTAATTGGGGATCCTCAGGAGAGCTGCTAACCCACATTGGGCCATAATGTGAGTGAAAAAATAAATGTGTATGTATAGTATGCTAATGGATAGTATGCTATCCATAGTATAGTATGCTAATACTAAGCTACTAAGACTTTGCGCTTGTTATTTAGAGTAGCTAGTGAGCATGAGTCTGATGAAAACAGAACTCTCAACTATTTAAATTCAGAGAGCTGGAAACTTCAGGCTGTCTTATCCCCAAAGCAATAACCCCCCAATGAAAACCATGGAGAACTAGGAGGTGCCTGCGGTCATTATAGTCCACACCTGTTAGCGATCTGCCCCCACTTGGGTGAAGGTATGCAGTGTTTAGTGTGAGCTGTGCTCAAGTTGTTTCTGATTCTTTGTGACCCCGTGGGTTGTGGCCCGCCAGGCCCCTCTTTCTAGGGATTTCCCAGGCAAGAATACTGCACTGGGTTGGCATTTCCTTCAGCAGGGGATCTTCCCCACCAAGGAGTCAAACCCCATGGCTCCCTCCACGTCTTCTGCATTGCAGGCGGGTTCTTTACTGCTGAGGCACTGAGGAAACCCTGGTGAAGGTGGTTTGCGGAAACAGGCTCAAATGTCTCTAGCCAGTCAGTATATCACCCATGATGAGGGCTAAGTTTTTCTCTGCTTCATCTTTGATTTCTGCTAAATGTTTCTTCACTTTGTGTCCTTGGAATTCATCTTCTGCTGTCAGAAAGGTACAACTGGCAGACAAACTCAACTTCCATTGTTTTGTATGTGAGCAGTATTTATTCCTCAACCACAAAACTAAAATCAGTCATGGAGTGCACCTGTTTGTCAGAGAAGAAAGGCGCTGAGGAACCAGAATATATTTTAGTGTTTTTTTCATACAGCACAAATTTAAATAGTTTTCACAAAACAGTTTGCATTTAATGCCTCCTTTTGTCCTATTTTAAAATGCTAAAGCTTATTTTAAGTTGCAGTTCTGAAATGACTGCAGATCTTAAGGACTGCCTCACTCAAGATTAGTGAGATGTATGACCACGCAGCTATAATAGGTAGGGTAATGATGTGTTCTATTAGCCTTATGTGAACCACTCCAGTTAAACTTGTCAGCATTTTTTACACTGTTAAACTCCAAGGTTTATAATTCCTCAAGGGTTTGGTTTTGTTTTGTGTTTTATTTCTCTTGCCTGAATTACAAATGATACGATTCCTTTGATTCCTCTAGGAGATGACTTTTCCTTACTGTGGTTGTAAAGAAAACAAATTTCTGTTTTAACCAAAATGTCCTTATTCTGAAGACAGACAGAAGTCATTACTGATGGCTAAGGTTTAAACATTACCATTCTCTACTTCAGAAAAAGTTATGCTTACTTAATTGCATCTCAGTTCTTAACTGATCATGAAAACATTCCAGTTAAACTGCAGTTAATGGATAATTCTGAAAATGATACCACATAGCCAGGGATCTGTAATGTTTCAATAACTTTTGTCTATTATTTTTCTCATGTTTATATTAGACTGTATATTTTGCATACAGTTTAACTATTGCTCTGACATTGAATATTTCTTTGAAAATAAGTGAATAGATTTGGAAAATTTAAAAACTAAACCAAATACTTCAGTGTAACATTTGGTTTTACTAGCCTTTAAAAAGAAAATACAACTTTCACATTTCATTCAAATTAAATCCTTTTCATGACATATTTTTAATCTGAGCACTTTTGTCATGAAAATACATTGTTAGACTTATTCCCTTGAAGAACTTTGATTCAAAAATGATGCTAAAAAAAAAAAAAAACAAAAATGATGCTAAAATGAATCAAATGGTAAAAGCACATAGCTTTAATATTCTTGAAACCATTCTCCTTCATTTAGGGATACAAAAAGAATAGGTGGGGAGATGTAGAATAAAAGAAAAAAGTCAATGGAGATTATTTACAAAACAACATTTTGGGTAAGGCAGAGATTATTTTCAAATCTAGAGATCCTCACATACATAAAATAGATACTAGTTTATTCTTATCCCAATAATTTTGATTTTAAAAGTCTCTCTCTGGCCACAGGATATATTTTATGTGTGGAAGAAGCATAACTGCTGATTATACTTCATTTAGAGACATGACTTGGGCTTCCCTGGTAGCTCAGCTGCTAAAGAATCCACCTGCAATGCAGGAGACCCCAGTTCAAGTCCTGGGTCAGGAATATCCCCTGGAGGAGGGCATGGCAACCCATTCCAGTGTTCTTGCCTGGAGAATCCCGTGATCAGAGGAGCCTGGTGGGCTACAGTCCATGGAGTTGCAAAGAGTTGGATTTGACTGAGCACTTAAGCACAGCACAGCACAGCAGAGACATGGCTTGCTGAGTTTCTTTTAATCTTTCCCATTGTATAATTTTAAACTTTATTACATCCGTTTGCCCTTTGAGAAAAGGTACCTTGTCCTTTAGTTTTCTTCTTTCATCTTGTCTCGGTTCAGGTGAGAATCAGTCTCTTGGTCATGGTTTATCAGGATTAATTTTTAATGTGAGCTGCATTTTCATTTGTTGAGTTATCACCCTTGTAGAAATCCTCTTAGCTTTCTAAGTATGGGTATGTCTAAGTGTGGATATTTACCTGGGATTGAATGTTCACTGTAAATTTATTGAAACACCTTAGCTTCCTCTCATCAGCTGGTGCTCCTCTCTTTGTTTTGAACCAAGCTGTCAGCCCTGATAATGATTTAATTGTCACCCTTTGTTTTTGTCGGAAAGCCTTTTCCAGAAACAACATGATGTTGGTAGTAGGGACATCGTTTCTTAAACTCTTATCTCATTTTCTAACAGCTTGCTGGAACAGCATGGTTATGGTAACAAATACAAGTATGTTTGAAACTAATTTTTACTTTCTCCTCCCATCTGTGCACACCAAATCTGCTATTACATTTCATTTCCAATCTTTTCTATCCATCCC
The DNA here is from genome assembly GCF_033118175.1 of Dama dama. Lineage (NCBI taxonomy): Eukaryota > Metazoa > Chordata > Mammalia > Artiodactyla > Cervidae > Dama > Dama dama. The sequence continues at coordinate 24,116,378 of NC_083705.1, forward strand.
ATCTCCAGGCCTTATTTTGGATTCCTTCATAACCTTTATGATTCATATTCAATCTCTAAAAAACCTTTGCAGTTTTATTCCTCCTATTCACCTTTCACAGAACTGCCTTTGCTTAGACCCTTATCATTTGTCACTTGAGCCGTAAAGCTCTCTGCTGCATGTCTTATCTCTGTCACCTGCCTTCCAGTTTATTCTTCACAATGTCACGAGTGGGATTTATAACACATCAATTTTTTTCTTTTTTTTTATAACACATCAATTTTTTACTGTATTGTTTGCTTGCTTAAACTCCTTTAGTGGCCCCCTTATCTTCACTCCCCAAAACACATCGTTCATCTTACTAAATCTATAAGTGCGATAGCAATATTTTCCTTTTCTTACACCTTTGTGCATACTTTTTCCTTTGCTTGGAATGACTTTCCTCCTTGTCCAACTGGCAACTACTACCATTTCTTCAAGACAGCTCAAGTTACTTCCAGGTAGTCAAACTCCCCTTCCTCTGTACTGGGGATTATGTATACAAAACAGATCTCAGTTACAAAGAGAAAATATAATACTGCTAACAATATTTTTTATCCCTCATCCTTTTTTCTTTTTTGGCTCTGTGCTTACATGAGAATGCTTCTAAAATTAAAATAATAAGCATGAAATAAAACTATACAACCTGATAGATATCAAATGAGTATATGTGTAGCATAAGCCACTCTTGTAAATAAACTGAGACCATGTAGTTTTAGCATGTCTTTCTTTACAGGTTTACTCACTTTTTTGTTGTTTCCTAAAAAACTGGCATAGATCCCTTCGTTATTAAGAGAAGATTATGAAACTTTCTTAAGAATACCAAATAAATAGGTATGATGAACAAAAGAGAAGAAAAATTAATTTGCCTTGGTTGAAATTAATGAATAAAACATACTTATTTCATGTATTTGATATTAATATACTGAAATGTGTCCATTTATAGAACACATCAATCCATATGTCTCAGCATGATCTCCTTCTTTAAACTGAGAAGTAAAAGTATTGAAAATTGTGAATGGTAGTTTTTCCTAACTGCCCTTTCATTGCCTCGTGAATTGATAGATGAATAACTGAACCATCTTTTCCAGAATTTTCTGGGGTAGGTGTCAATTGAAAATAAAGGCACCTAAGTCCCATTTTATTCCTAGTAAATGAATCTCTGGAGTGGAGATACACTGATTCTATATTTGACAAACCCTCTAAATTAATACAATACACTCAGAAGTTAAAAAGCCACATATATAGTCCAGTTGTCTAGTGTTTCTATCTCTTTGTCTTTGCTCAAAATCTTCCAGTGGTGTGGAACTCTGAATTTCTGAAGGCAGACCATTTAGATTTTTTTTTAAATGGCAGTCTACTTTAAATACAAGAAGATGCCCATTTTTTAGAGTTCGGTTTGTTCAGTTTTGACAACTGTGTCCACCCACATAACCATTACCCACAAAGAACCATCATCCCAGGACAGTTACTCACACCACTTTCCATGCAATCCCTTTCTCTCAGAATCAGCCTTTTTTTATCTTTTATCACCTCAGGTCAATTTTTACGGTATTAGAACTTCATATAAATGGAACTTAAAAGTATTCTCTTATATTTAGCTTCTGTTGCTCAGTTTAATATCTATAAGTTTCAGCCATATTGTTGAGTTAATTTGCTTTTACTTCTGGGTAATATTTTTTGCATGAATATACCAAAATTTCTTTATCTGTTCACTTGCTGATAGGAATTTGCACTGTCTCCTTGTTCTGGTTATTACGAATAATCCTGCTAGTATATTTTTTAGGTATTTTTGCAGACATGTTTTATTTGTTTTGGGAAATTACTTAGGGTTATATGAATTACCAGGTCATATATGTTTAACTTTGGAAGAACTTGTAAATATTTCTGCAGAATGGTTGCACCATTTCACACTCTCACCAAAAATCTATGATGGTTCCAGCTGCTATTTTCCAGCATTTGGTGCTATTGAGATTTTTTAACTTTTAAACTAAATTCTAGTGAATAAAAAACCATTGAGGCTTAAGTTTGATTTCTATTATCCTAAAAATGTTTAGTGCCCTTTTTATCAGTTTATTGCTGTTTAATACCTGTGTGTATATATCTCCTTATGTCTTTTGACCATTTTTACATGGGTTCTTGGTCTTTTCCTTTTTTAATTTGTAAGTCCACCTGCATCATCTCAATAGTCATTTTTGAAAGACTTAAATGTAGTATATGTGGCAACTTTTTATAAAATTGTTTTGATGATTTTATCTATCTCTATCTTATGTGATGAAAATATATGCATTATGCTTAACTCATGGATCAATAAGTTAAAGGAAAACATCCAATAAATATTTTCCAAGGCACAGGGAATAAAGAATATATTAACTCAAAAGTGGATGTGTTAAAATCTGTTTAAATCTTACTTATGTTTTACTGCCTCCAAAGAAGGTATACACTTCCTCTCTGTTTAATGAAAAACAAATTTAAAAATCCTCCTCAGGAAGCATTTGTATCTATATTGGCTGAATTTGATCAATTTGATTTGTCTCTTTACAAAATAACCTTGAGAGATTACAACCAAGTTATCTTTATAGTTTTGTAGAGGACAGATGTTCCAGAGAGGCTTAGTTCTTCATTCCAGTAGAATTCTGAATGACTGTGTTTGTGCAGCCAACATTTTCTGCACTGACCCCTTAAAGCCTGAGTCCCCTTCTGCCACTTCCCTCACACATGGGTGGAGGGGGGTAGTCATTGCTCCTCTTTGGTATAAAACTTAGCGGCAGTTCTTTACCACCTGAAAGAAGTGGCTTATGTACAGCATGAAAATCCAGTTGGCTGCCTGGGGGCATCTGTGCCAGATCATCATTCTCTTCACTTTCTGGGTAGGAAATTCTCATGATAAACCTTCCTGGTATACACTCAGTTAATAACTTGAGCCTAAATGCAGTAAAATATACTTAGCACCCCCTCCAACATTTAATTTAGTGCTCTTACTTACCTTCAGCAAACACTTTGTAATATGCATTTATTGATGCACTTACTGAAAATCTATTTTATGCGTAGTACTCTAGGAAGCATTAATTTCCAAGAGACATTTCTGATGCAATATATAGTATAGGATTACGTGTATGCAATCTATTAATACACATATGGACATGTTCAAACTGGAGTTCAAACCAGTTTGACCGGTTGACTTTCAGTTCTGAACATATAGCAGCCTGGGTACCCTGAAACTCTTTGCTACAACTTCATAAAAATGTTGGCTAAAGAAAAAGTAATTGTTTTAAATTATTTTCAGTATATTGCTGGACTCACTAGAAAGAAAGAAAAATTTCCATGTGTCAGAAACTAGAAGGAAATAATAATAGCAGCTAATTTAAAAATGGCACTAGATCTGCTGCCACACGGTGGTGATAGCTGTGTGGCAGTTGGTCGCGGTCACAAACTCTTAGTAAGTAGGAATACTAGTAAGTAAGTAGGAATACTAGCTCAAGGATAGGAAAGGAGGCCAGGCACCCGCTGAATGTGAGGAGCAGGGACTGAGAAACCATAGGAAATTGAGATTCTTAAAAGATGCCACGTTTGGCAAAAAGGGGACTAGGAAACTTGCGTTCCCATAGGGCAGGAATAGTAAACAAGTAATCCATCCTCAATTCAGGTACAGGAGTCCTAAATTTAAAAACATGAATAATAAACGATATTTGTTTTTCTCTTTCTGACTTACTTTATTCTGTATCACAGGCTCTAGGTTCATCTGCCTCAGTCAACTGACTCAAGTTTGTTCCTTTTAATGGCTGAGTAATATTCCATTATATATATGCACCACAACTTCTAATATATATATATGGAATCTAGAAAAATGGTACTGATGAACCTATTTGCAGGGCAGGAATAGAGGCATAAATGTAGAGAACTGACTTGTGGACACAGGGAAAAGGAGAGGGTGGGACTAATTGAGAGAGAGGCATTGAAATATATAATTATCATTGTAAAATAGATAGCTAGTGGGAAATTACTATATAAGACAGGGAGCTCAGACTGATACTCCGTGATGACCTAGAGGGGGGAGATTGGGATCGTGGGATGGAGGCTCAAGAGGCTCACACTTATATATAAGTGTGTGTGTGTATGTATCTCCTTATAGCTGATTCACACTGTTGTATGGCAGAAACCAATGCAACATTTTAAAGCAATTATTTTCCAATTAAAATATAAATTTAAAAAATTTAAAATAAAAACTTTAACATAGACTCACTAAATGCAATAAAATACTGGATATTAAAAACATGCAATCATAAATCAACTGGAAACAGTAGGAAATGTTATATGTAAATGATAATATTTAAGAGCATTATTAAGCATCATGAGCACTGTAACTAATTGTTGAGTTGGTAATATTTCTAATGCCCAGTATGCTGTCTCATGTGGTTTCATGGCAAAAAGTGCAGAGCCAGAGGAATGCATAGGGACACAAAGACATTTTCTATCATGTCCTAGAGCATGTGGACAGAGAAGGAGAAACTGTGTTTGAAATATATGGAACCAAAATTAAGTACATGTGAAATTTCTTCCAATGATCTCCTGTGTCAAACTGCAAATTAGAAGAGTCAGATCCCATTGAAATAGCCAATACAGACATTCTCTTTTACCAGGAACATACGTAATTATACAGTGTACAAGTATACCAGACTTTTCCTTACTTTTGGCTGAGAAACACATTAAATAGAAATTATTAGCAATTTGGTATTTATAGAGCATAAGCCAATAACAGTAATACAGAAGTGAGACTGTCTCTATGTAGAGTAGCATACCTAATACACCCTTACATGCAGATTGCATCCAACCACGTTTGATGCATTTCTTTCTGATGAAGTCTGAAATTTTCTAGTGAAATGGCATATGAAAATGCTACTAACACAAGACTCTTTACTGTGTCAGAAGTGTTTCAGGCAGAAAACTCTTTCTATGTATTTATCAATAAGTCAAATTATGTAGGATAAGAGGACTCTCATTATAAAAGTTTGTAGCTCATAATAGTGTAGCAACAACTTTAAAATACATTTGACCTGCTCTTGTGTGTGTGGGCATTTATGGTTAACTTTGTATGTTAGTCATGGTTTAACGGGTGAAGAAGAACCACTAAGCATATTATGAAAATATGGAATTTATAGTAGGAATTAGAACTTGCATAGTTGTCAGGGAATCTGGTGATATAAAATCTAATCATGAAAATTAAAAAGATTAGAAAAATCAGTTCTGGCATAGGTGAACAAGTCTGAAAATGAAGTAGAGAGAGCTGCGATGGTGGAGACATGGAGGGCAATACCAAGAGAGGTTGAACGAAGGGTGTTGTTTCTTCGTGGCTATTGCCGCTTTAAGTTCATAGTGAAGGGTCACATAGTGGATGTGGGGTGCATCAATAGGATGCACACCATTAAGGAAAAATCATCCCAGCATAGGGAAGTGTGAGGACAGACTGAAATCTGTCTGCACCTCTATGTCTGTCTTTCACTAACTCGACTGATACTGAAGCTCCAATACTTTGGCCACCTGATGCAAAGAGCTGACTCATTGGAAAAGACCCTGATGCTGGGAAAGATTGAGGGCAAGAAGAGAAGAGGACAACAGAGGATGAGATGGTTAGGTAGCATCCCTGACTCGATGGACATGAATTTGGGCAAACTCCGGGAAATAGTGGAGGACAGGGAAGCCTGGCCTGCTGCAGTTCACGGGGTCGCAAAGAGTCAGACACTAGTGAGCGACAGAACAACAGCAGCAACAAAATGATGACCTCAGGGAATAATGACTGATACTTCATCCCTGCCCCCCAGCTTCGGCCTAGCCGGGCTTGTGGACGGCTGACTCCCAAACCACGTGTGCTGTGTGCTCAGCCGCTTCTGTCGCGTCTGACTCGCTGCGACCCCATGGACTGTAGCCCGCCAGGTTCCTCTGGCCATGGGATCCTCCAGGCAAGAATACTGGAGTGGGTTGCCATTTCCTCCTCCAGATCTTCCCAACCCAGGGATGGAACCCGTGTCTCTTACATCTCCTGCATTGGCAGGCAGCTTCTTTACCACTAGCACCACTTGAGAAGTCCCCCAAACCATACAGAGAAAGTAATTCTGGGAAACGTAACTTTCAACAATAACCGAGTTGACAATAAAAACATCCAAAAAACTTTATATGCTCTTCCAGAATTCTTGATTGTAACATATATATATATATATATATATATCTCATACATATATATATAGAGAGAGAAAAGAAACCTAATAATGGTTTACTAGGAAGAGAAATAGTTTTATTCAGCATAGTTTAATGAAAGGTAATTTGTTTTTTCATAATGTAAAAATCATAATATGATCCTCTAGAGTGGGTATTGAGGTAAAAGCAAGTTAATGGATATTGTTGATTAAAAACATTTAAGATGAGTAATTGAACAAGAAAGACCTAAGTGTCCTAAGACCTCTTATCTTTATATGAAAAAAAAGTGATATAGATTTCCCAAATTTTACAACAAACTTACCAGCAAATGACATTACCAATTATAAGTTGTAAAACTGAAAGAAACTCTTCTAAACTTCAGTAATAAAATGTTTAGTTCTACCATAAACACTCAGATATTTTAATATACTTATAATTTTAAAGATTGCTACCAGATGAAGAGTTGATGAAAAAGTATTAGCCATAAGTACAAGAATTAAAGTATTAGCAAACTGTTAGGCAGCTAAATAATAAAATATATTTTTATTTCTCTGTCATGTGATGATTATGGTATTTGCCAGCTTTTAAAAAGTGTAACTTCCTCTTATTTCCTTTTTAATGCCCAGTAAGTATTAACTTTCATACCTAATTTTATATTATAATTGTTCTAATTCTTTTTCTTAAGTAAATACTCTGGAACTACAAATTAGAGCATGAAGAAAATAAAAATTATATTTTAAATCTGTTATATTCATGCTGAGATAAAGGATTTGATAAGCCTTCAGTTTCTTTTTTTTCTTTTATCTAGAAATCCCATATTTTGCCTAAGTAATTCCACCCCTCCCTACTTTTTGTCAACTGAAGCAGGGTCTGTTTCCAACCCACAAACTTTCATAGTATTTGGAGAGAGCTACTTTTGTTTCAAAGATATAAGCAGGATCTGTGGAAATATCTTTTCCTCAGGTCTGAGTTGTGTGAGTCTCAAGAGTAGATATTTAGAGATGCAGATTGTGTTCTGCCCACTTTGAGTGTCAGATGCTGAATAACAGGAGTCCCTGTAGTGTCTTCTAAGAATTTGTTATGCAGACTCTTATTCAGACCTATATTAGTTCTTCAGGGCTACTATTACAAAGTGACACAAACTAGGTCACTTCAACAATAGAATTGCATTGTCTTGGAATTCTGGAGGCTGGAAGTTGATTAACATGTCATCAGGGTTGATTCCTCCTGATGGTTGTGAGTGAGCCTCACAATCGTTACTCTCACCTGGCATCCTGTAATTTGCTTGGTGAATCTGGGGAGTCTCTGGTTCTTAGAAGTGTCCCCCACCCTGACCTCTGCCTTCATCTTCATATGGTGCCCTCCATGCATGCCTGTATCCATATTTTGCCTTGTATAAGGACACTGGCATGCATATGGGGGATACCATATGAAGATGAAGGCAGAAATCGGGTGACTCTTCTACTAACCAAAGAATCCCCCATGTGTATGCCTGTGTCCAAGTTTTGCCTAATATAAGGACAACACTGGGCTTCTCTAGTGGCTCAGCAGTAAAGAATTCACCTGCAATGCAGGAGACTTGGGTAGACGTGGGCTTGATTCCTGGGTTGGGAGGATCCGCTGCAGGAGGGCATGACAACCCACTCCAGTATTCTTGCCTGGGAAATCCCTTTGACAGAGGAGCTAGGCAGACTACAGTCCCCAGAATCACAGAGAGTCAGACACGACTGAGCACACACATGTACATACACAGTCAAGGACACTAGTCATACTGGATTGCAGTCTCATCCTACTCCAGTGTGAACTCATCTTGCTTAACTAATTACCTGTGCAATGAATATCTCCTAAAGCAGTCACATTCTAAGCAACCAGGGGTTGGAGCTTCAACACATAAATGCGGATGAAAGAGCACTATTCAATCCATAACAAGGTGTAAGAGCACTGCTATGTAATAACAGAGAGCAAAGAAAAAATAAAACTTGAACAGAGTGATCTCTCCTGCAAGAAAGATGGGAGTGGGGGAGACCTCCTCTGACTGCCTTATTGTTGTTCAATCACTCAGTCATATCCGACTCTTTGTAACCCTGTGGACTGCAGCAGGCCAGGCTTCCCTGTCCATCACTATCTCCTGGAGCTTGCTCAAACTCATGTCCATTGAGTTGGTGATACCATCCAACCATCTCGTCCTGTCACCCCCTACTCCTCCTGGCTTCAATCTTTTCCAGCATAGGATCTGTTCCAGTGAGTCAGCTCTCTGCATCAGGTGGTCAAAGTACTAGAGCTTCAGCTTCAGCATCACTCCTTCCAGTGAATATTCAGGGTTGATTTCCTTTAGGATTGGCTGATTTGATCTCCTTGCAACTCAAGGGACTCTTGAGAATCTTATCCAACACCATAGTCTGAAAATACCAATTCTTTGGGGCTCAGCCTTCTTTATGGTCCAACACTCACATCCATACATGAGTACTGGACAAACCATAGCTTTGACTATATGGGCCTTTGTTGGGAATGTCTCTACTTTTTAATATGTTTTCTAGGTTTATTATAGCTTTTCTTCCAAGGAGCAAGTGTCTTTTAATTGCATGGTTGCAGTCACTGTCCACAGTGATTTTTGGAGCCCAAGAAAATAAAATCTGTCACTGTTTCCATTGTTTCACCATCTGTTTTCTGTTGTCTCCCCATGTATTTTCCAGGAAGTGATCAGACCAGATGTTATGATCTTAGTTTTTTTTAATGTTGTTTTAAGCCAGCTTTTTCTGTCTCCTCTTTTGCCTTCATCAAGAGGCTCTTTAGCTCCTCTTTGCTTTCTGACTGCCTAGGCCCTGTAATTCTTGAATGAGTCAATGCAGTCTGGGGAACTACAACAAACTGACACTTGACTCAGCCAGTGTTGGTGGGAGGGTGTCAGAGGCCTAATGACTTGATTTAGATAATTTAGCAAATGAGAATTTGCTTGTATTCTAAATGTCATTTAATGAAAACATAGGAAATAGTAGTTTTGCATATGAATATAAGGAGGGAATGAAAGTTTATCCATGCATAAGTCAGGATTCATTCAAATAGAGAAGCAAAATAACATCAGAGTGCATAAAGCATTGTATAATTCCATGGATGGTAGCTTTGCAGAAGCACTGCAGGCATGGTATATAAATCTGTATTTGGAGTAAATGTCTATTTCAGGAAGAATAAAGTGCACCCCATGCATGATATAAGCAGTTCAGTGTATTCCACCTATCACAAGGTCACAGGCTCTTCATCTTGAGAGATGGTCCCATACCAGGGCTATGTTGGTATTTGCTGCTGGCAGTTTGGGCACTCAGCAGTGTCTATAGACAGGTTGGCCTTGGTGACCACAAGTCTTTGTTGCTGAACCCATGCTTGACTTCCATAGCTTCAGTGTGGCCTCTGTTCATGAACCCACTGAGCAATAGCAGAGGTGGCTATGGAAAGGGTCTTAGTGGTGTCCACATAACCTGTCATCCTATCCACTTGGTCACTTACACCCTTCTCCGATAATATTACCCTATGGTAAACATTTACATAGGACAAAAATATCACCACATTCTGTGCCCATCCTGATAATCCTATTCACATACCTCCTCCACAGTTCTTACCATCAATTTTCCAATTGTGTTTCTTCAAAGTCCCTGTCCATCAAGCCAAACAATTGACAATAGTCAGCCAATATATCAATCAATAATCAATATACATATATCCCTCTGGCCATCTCTCCTTTCAGACATAATGAAAAACCATATGCTCTGCTTGACCTCCTGCCTTGCCCATTAGGAAGATCCCACTTCATGATTACTCTATGACTGAACCGAAGTATTACTGTACCACTACTGCTATTCATTTTTCTATAGAGCCTTCATTTCATGCAGAGCTTCTGTAAACCCAACCTGAGTTTTTCCTTCCTTGATCAACTGATTTTAAGGAACTGGCCATGATTTTATATGTATGGGTTAAGACAGAGAAAATAACATAGCAATGTGAGTGGTCATGGGTCTTTTGACCACTTCTCTATGCACGTTATATCACAGGGACATTATAAGAGCTTTCAGGTCATTTATGTAGAGTTGCAACTAGGGATTTAAAGACCCTGAAGTCATCATTTTCTTTCCCTGCTTTCTACAGCATAGTTCAAAGCAACAAACAAACACTATTATACTCCTTATGTGCTGCATGTTAAGTTACTTCATACATGTCCAACTGTGACTCCATGGACTGTAGCCTTCCAGATTCCTCTGTCCATGGGATTCTCCAGGCAAGAATACTAGAGTGGGTTTCCATGCCCTTATCTGGAGGATCTTCCCAACCCAGGAACTGAACCCATGTCTCTTCTGTCTCCTGCATTTGCCGGCGTGTCCTTTACCATTTTGACCAAAATATTTTAAGGTAGAAAATACTCATCCACATGTTCCATAGGTACTCAATTGCAGATATCCAAAGGCAATAATTTAAGCGACTCCTCTGTCACTTCAGGCCATAGACTACCTGTGGCTTCATTACCAATGCAAATAGAATCATATTTCTTTTAAATCTAGTCAGATTAAAACACCAATTCCAGAAAACCTAAAATTAATTCAGAGAAATTATCCTTAATGTTCTGTTCCTCTAGAACCATTTCCAGTACCAAATTCTGCATCAGTCAGGGTTCATCCAGGCATGCAGACCAGTTGTCAACATAGAAGTAGATATGAAGATACATATATATATAGAGAGAGATGGGTATAAATATACACAGAAGTTTTACTAAAGAGGATTTATTAAAAGAAGTTAACTCATACAGTTGTGGGGGTTGGCTATACAAATATGAAGTCCATAAGTCAGGCAATCAGGAAGAAAAGATCACAAGTCAGCCAGAACCCCAAGCACAGTATACAGCTTTTTGTCCAGAGGGAGGAATCTCTCCCTTTGAGGAAGGCCAAAGCTCATTTGTAAGGGCTTTCAGCTGAATATTCCAAAAAATCCAGAACATCACTTTGGTTTAAATGTATTGTTCAGTGCACCAGCCCTAAGCACCCGTCTCATGCATCCAACCTAGGCTGGTGATCTGTTTCACCCTTGATAGTATACTTGTTTCAATGCTATTCTCTCTGAACATCCCACACTCGCCTTCTCCCACAGAGTCTATAAAAAATTAAAGAATAAATAAATGTATTGTTCATCCAAGTCACTAAGACAGCCCAGTGAAGAGGAGGGAAGTGAATTCTACATCTTAACTGGGGAACAGTAGAATCACAATTCAGACCTATGTATAGGATAGGAGGTATCCCTTTGGCCATCTTTGTAAAATACAATCCACTGCACAACTCTGTCCTCAAAATCAAGTGATCTGATGTATCTTGGTGTGACATTTTTTTATAAATTAGTTATGCCCATCTTTTAGATTAACTCAATATTAATCTAGATCTATATAATATTTCCCCATATAACCAGTAGCAGACACTTTGGCTCCTAATATACAAGGAGCTAAGACTAAATCTGCGTTTCTAGTTCTAAGCTTTAGAAGCTGTTTGAATTTTGTTCTTCATTCCATTTACTTCCTAGCTGATTGCAACAAACAGCCGCTGGTATCATTAAATGACTTAAATAATCCACTTGCTTATTAAGTTAGTTTTTACTTCCTTGTCACTTTGATTTAACAGAATTATTAACAAGTGTCCCAAATCTAGTGCCAAGGGTATAAATCAGATGTTTAATCCATAGTATAAGTGGAATTGTACAAATCTCAGCAGTTGAGAGCTTCCTTTTGTCACTTTTTTAATAAATACCTCCACTGAGTGCACCAATGTCACCCATGAGATGTCATTATTACTTAATTATCCTGTGCTGAGGGACATGGGGAATACCAGAGGGTAAGCAGAGGCAGAATTCCATGGTAGAACAACTCCAATTTTCTAAGGAGCTCAGTGACAAGGCAGAGAACACTAAAATATAATCAGTGATATTTTTGCATCTGCATCATATGTATAAAAATTGAGATCCAACTGCTTTGATTAAAATGGAGGCATTTATATTACCATTCTTAGGACTGTCTTGTCACATCTTTCTGTCACCCATTTAATGAAATAATTCATTGTGTTTTTGTTGTTTTTGTTAACTTCCAACTTCTCTGTGAAAATATAGGGATACTCATTATTCAGTGATTCTGGATGTAAATATATCCTAAATTTATCAAAAATATTTCAGCAAAATATCAGACAGAAAAGTAGACAAGAAGAATATTGATAGGTTTAGTGATATTGAAAGATGTAATTCTAGGAGTCTTGAGCCCCTTGGGCTTAAGTAACAAACTCAGGTGACATTTAACAACCCCTGAAATTCAATGTTTCCTCTTAAGTGTGTCAGCCACTGAAGATTTATTGCCCTTTCACATTTTTATTTTTATATCACATTTTATATTTTTATATAGAGAGATGGCCCATCATTACACTAGTGACTTCTAACATGGCAAAATACTAAGAATGTCAAAAGCAGAGTAGAACAGAAATGGAATAGCATTTGGAGATGATTTCTAGTTACAGTGAACTCAGAAAAGTGAAGAAAGAGAAAGAGTGGGGTTTTTTTTTTTCTTATTTTTTAAAATTAATTTTAAAAATGTATTTAATTACTTTAATTTATTTAATTATTTTACAATATTGTGGTGAAGTTTTGGTTTCTTTAGCCTCATTTTTTGTTTTCTCTTGTTGGCTTTACTGCTCATCAATCTTCATTCCTTCATTACTTTTTATTTCTTTCTGGAGCTAGACACATTCTTTTGCACCTATGTAGGCATTCTAAATACATACAAATTGTAAATTCCAACTGGAGAAATCCAGGTTTTAGCATTTATTTTTTTATTTGGTTGGTTAGGGGGCAGAGTTGCAAAGGAAGAGAACATCAGTATCCCACTGTATACTTCTAGCCTTCCCACCTCAAGACAGTCATAACAGAGTTAGGGACAGTCTAGAAGAGAGCAATAACAAAGGTAAAGAAGGTGGAAGGAATCCATTTAAGGAGAAAAGAGAGTTAGAAGGCATTATCAAAAATAACGAAACATGAAAGTGATATGATCAAAATCTATAAATTAAATAAAGGTAATAAACAATATAGTGAACATATGTTCATTCAACAAATAAGAGGACCTGAGAGGAGGAGCATGAAATGACCTCACCGTAATTCATCATTCTAGATCCTATGCTACGTAAACTCCCAGAGGCCCATGTCAAGGAATCAGTGTGTCCTTTCAGATCCCTCTTCCACTTGGTATAAGATGAGAGGGACGCAAGTTACCATCCATCCTTTTCATTGGGAGGATAATGTAAAATAGAGAATGTTGTCCACCATCCAGTTCTACAAGAATCAAATCATTAGTGTCTGTAGTGGCTGATGCGTAATACACCCAGAAAGGCTGAGATCAAGAATGAGACACTCTGTGCTCTGGAAAAACTGGCAGAACACGCCTTCATATAGTTAAATATTTTCAAGAGAAATTTTTATGAACCCAAATTCTTGCATCAACCCATACTTGCTGCTGCTTCAACCCATACTTAGAAAAGCACTAAAACTATTCACTAAGATACCTGTTCCTCGTGACTGGTAGCAATCTTCTCCTGAGATGTGTACTCGATTGCATATACCCCTTTACCAAAACTGCATATATACTGCCCATCCCCCTTACCTTTTCAGAACAGTTTCTCAGAGCTCTCTAAGAAGTTGTCTCCCAGGTTATTATCCTCAGTAAGACACTGAATAAACTCAACTCACAGTTCTTACACTGTGCACTTTTTTTAAAATCAACAGTGAGAATGCACAGAACACCAACGTTTCACTCCAGAGGGTTCTGGCCTCCTTCTATTAGATGTTTATTAATATCTCAAGATTAATGAAGGACTGGGAGTCACAAAAGCAGTGTTCACCAGTCTCCTTAGTAAGTCCTAATCAGGTGGCCACAGATCTTGCTTTAGTATGTGGGAATAGCTGCCATTTATTTAGTTTTTAGTCTTCAGTATTTCAACTGAAACAGAGAGAAAGAGTACTGTTTTACTATCCTGCTATATGGATATTGCTCCATTATAGTGATGGTTAAGCTTAGGTTTAGCAGCATTGAGGTAACTTTTACAAGGTCACAGAAAAAGAGTTGGGATTCAAATCCATGTTTGATATTAAAATAAGCAGATGTACAGAACAGACTTTTGGACTCTATGGGAGAAGGTGAGGATGGGATGATCTGAGAGAACAGCATAGAAACATATATATTATCAAGTGTGAAACAGATCGCCAGTCCAGGTTGGATGCATGAGACAAGTGCTCGGGGCTGGTGCACTGGGACGACCCAGAGGGATGGGATGGGGAGGGAGGTGGGAGTGGGGTTCGGGATGGGGAACACATGCAAATCCATGGCTGATTCATGTCAATGTATGGCAAAAACCACTACAATGTTGTAAAGTAATTAGCCTCCAACTAATAAAAATAAATGGAATATATATATATATATAATACATATATATATTATATATATATATATATATATATATTTTAAAAGTTTGTAATATATTATTGAGAAAAATATTGAGCCTTAAAAAATTTTTCTTCTTATTTCCTGTTTGGCTGTACATTCTCCATTTTACATTTCTATATCTTCTCTCTACTCTCTATATCTATATATCTCTATCTCTATATCTATATTTCTATATCTGCTCTCTACTAGCCCCCATCCTGATTTGTGCAGAGGAAGATGGCTATGTGGAAAATATCAGTCAACTCCCTTGCCTCTGGGTTCTGGTTGCCTTTGGCCAATGGCAGTCACCTGCAGAAGATGGGGGAGGGCAAGAGGATAATGAATTAGGGGTATTTATTGCTCTGACTTCCTGCTAGGGCTGTGACTTGAGAGTAGCCACATTTCTCTTTTGAAAGCCAAAACTGCTGTCTAATGGACCCTCACATATGCTAAAATCATTTTCAGAATTCCTCCCCTTTCATTGTCAGAACTACTGTTGGGAATAGCTGTTGCTGGGTACTATTGTATTCCTTTTTGGCTTTCCTGTATATTTTCAACAGCTTTTAAAATAGTGCTTTCATTAAATTCTTCTGAAGTATACCCATTTGAGGACACCATCCGTTTCCCATTGGGAGCTTAACCAATACACCTACAAACTGATAGGCCAGTTTATTCATATCACACTTGTGCAAAGAAAAACATTGCTTTTCTCATTCTCTGTTTCATTGTTAGGACAATGGGTGGAGGTGGTGGTGTAAGGAAAGAACAGAACTTGTCCCTGTAAATGAAACTGCATGAAAAAATGGAATGTAGAAATAGTGGTATTAAATCTTGACACCCTTAAAATGTTATTATATAAGGGACTTGCAGGTACACTAATATATATGGAAAAGAGAGCTCTTATAGTCTAAAGTTTTCTTATATCCTTCTTAAGAACTTGTCAATTGAAAATATTTCAGTCTTCTCAGAAATAAAACAGCCTCTGTTAAGTTTAAATATTCACTTAAGTTAATTGTATTAGAATTTATTTATGTAGTCTCATTTGGATCACTTGGCCTATTTAAATAATTGTCTCATTTTCTACTTTCCTTTCCCACTCCTTGGTATGTGGGTGTATAACAGACTCACTGTGTCATCATGCTAACCAGGAAAAAGAAGCCCTTGAGTCTATAAAAATCCAAAAATAGTGAGTTGAGCAATTTCTTAAAGCTGAGAAGAGGTTACAGAGAGAAATCAGTAATCTAATAATATCCTTTGCTGGCGGCAATAGATAAAGACATTTTGCTGATATATTCATTCAAAATTTCCTATAACTATCTGACAATCTGGATAAGCCTGTTTAATCTTATTAACTCTGTGACTATGATGACACACAGGTAGAAAACAATAAAAAGTGAAACAATGACTATGCTGCTGCTGCTGCTAAGTCACTTCAGTCGTGTCTGACTCTGTGAGACCCCATGCTCCCTCATCCCTGGGATTCTCCATGCAAGAATGCTGGAGTGGGTTGCCATTTCCTTCTCCAATGCATGAAAGTGAAAAGTGAAACTGAAGTCTCTCAGTCATATCCAACTCCCAGCAACCCCATGGACTGCAGCCCACTAGGCTCCTCTGTCCATGGAATTCTCCAGGCAAGAGTACTGGAGTGGGGTGCCATTGCCTTCTCCCCAGTGGTTATGCACCTATTTTAAAATAACATTACATCTATTTTTGTACTAGATTCTTCTCTTGATAAACTATATGTCTGACTTCCCCCAGAAAATATTTTAGATTAATTACAAGGAAACTTTTAGTAAGGCTATCCCATTATTAGTCACTATCTCACTCTTTATTAACATGAAGAGAAATTTGTCAAGAAAATACAAGATTATTCTGAACTTTTATTGATTTTCTTTTCCCTCAGTCTTTGTGGAAAGGAACACATTATGAATTAAGCTGCTTGAGCTCTTGTGCTTTAACCTTAAAACTTATCACTAATCTCAGAGTCCAAATTCCACAAAAATGTCCAACTTACCAATCAGAAGATAATTCAGAGTATTAAAAAACAAAATGGTATTCTTGCCTCTATATGTCCACTTCTGTTCTTTCATTTTAATGACCTGAAATGCTTTCAAATGATCTAGATGAATGTCTGCCTTCTCTGCATGAGTGCATGCTCAGTCTTGTTCAACTCTTTGCGACCCCAGGTACTATAGCTCACCAGACTCCTCTGTCCATGGAATTTTCCAGACAAGGATATTGGAGTGGGTTGCCACTTCCTACTGAGCTCACATCTCCTGTGTTTCCTTCATTGAAAGCAATTCTTTGTCTTCTGAGCCATCAGGGAACCTACCTTCTTTAAGTATTAGAAAATCACATCTCCTTGCACAAAAGGGTGAAATATTATTATCATGATCCAGATGTTGTCTCAATTGATTTTGAGATAAAATTATGATTAAAAATTCTAAGTAGCAATGTTGCCAAAAGTAGAGACATACTTTTGACAAGAGCCCTTTAAATGTTATTTGGTGATTAGCTGAGGAGATAGAAACTGCATGGCTCTCCTCCAAATATCACACCTGAAGTATAAATAGAAGAGAGAAAACAAACTTCAAATCACCTCTATCTAGAAAAGTAAACACCAATTTCTAGTAGAGCTATTTTTTTTTTGCTTCAAACTCTTTTTAAGAGTTAAGTGGGTCCAGAAAACCTATGTAGAAAAGAGAAGAACTAAAGTCACTCTCACAAAGAAAAAAAATCAACATAAGAATCTTTGTAAACCAGATAACAGTCTATATGGAAGGGACTTAAAAGTGAAAGGGTCTTTAAGTGTCAGTCCCAACAAGGCAATGCTTCTGAGGGAGAAGAGGATAAAAAGAGAGGGAGAATTACCCTATGATGACAAGTGGCAAAGGGGAAAAGAAGCAAGACAGAAAAATTAAGATTCTGAAAGATATACACATAAACATAGAAGTATGTATATGAATTAAATAAAACAGATCTTGCATAAAATGGTAAAGAGAAGGAAGGGAGGAAAACTTAGGTTCCCGAAAGACATTAAAAAAATAAGGTGCATCTCATAGATGTAGATTAAAATTTACACTCTAATAGTAGAGAATATACATGGTCTCAGGAGTACATGGAAGAGTCACAAAAATTAATCAAAATCTGTATATATTGAAACTATCAGTAAGTTCCAGAAAGTAGAAATACTGGCAACCCTCTAAATGCCCATGTGAAGGAGAATGACTGAATGAAATTTTATACACAGTGGAATACTGTGCAGCTTTAAAAGAATGAGGAAATTCTCTGTAAATGAATGTTAATTGTTTTCAAGTGATAGAAAAAGAGCAAAAGATAATAAGTGGATTCAAGATCTTGGTAGTTGTTTGCTTAATTAATGCACAGAGAGTTGTTATGCAGACTGATATATACAGATTATGTCTATTCATTCAACTTAAAATAGAAGTTATTTATTTTTTTTTAATATTTGGGATTCTGAATTAAGAATTAAAATTTTCAAAATGTCAATAACAAAAATATTTTTAATTAACACATGATCTCATCCTGTTGACATCATAATACATGCCTTTTGTTCTTTCCTCCACCTGTATAATCCCACCTACTTATTCAAGCACCACATAGTTCATGATAACACATCCAATATGTCAATCCCATCCCAGTAATTATGGCTTTATAGGCTCCATATACATTCCCCAAACTCTTCTGTTTCATTGTTGAATACTCATGAAATAATTTTTTTGCTCATTTAATTTATCAGAATTAAAATAAGCAAACTTTTGAGAGACAGGGCAAGTAAATTAAATATTGTGTCTGGTTTAAAGATGGAGTAGTTTATTAAAGATTGTTGAGTTGATGAAATTTTCACTTTTGAGCTTGGATCTTTTTAATGTCTCCTTGGTTCACCAGCTGCTGAACTTAGGGAAAGAAAGTATTTTTCAACAAATTCACCTCAAGAAGTCTTAATGCTCAAATCCATTAAATACAATCTTAGATTTTAAAGCTCTGACATCACAGTATTGAGCACAGGTGCTCATGGCTCCTTATAATTATTTTGACATTTCTGTGGAACAGCATCTGGTTTGCTTGATAGACATTTATACACAACCATTTGTTAGGTGAGAAAATGAGACAGGTGTGGACTTGAAGGTCTGTGTATATTTACTGTTGATGGGCTTAATTTCCTATTATCAATAACACTACTCCTTTATGAAAAGTGATAATATAAAGAACACACTCCCTTAGAGGATCTATTTTGAAGGGGAAAATGATGTTTGCCTCTTGGATGAATTCATTGAGCTACTAAAATGCTGCAAACTTTATGGAAAATGCTAATTCTGCGCTAGCATGCAAGTCACTTTCCTGTTTTGATGAATAATGCAGTTTCCATCTAGTCAGTGGTTCTCAAACTTTTGTTCACATCAGGACCTTATTTAAAATGTCAGGGACAGGGTTTTATGTTCAGAGATTCTGATTCTGAATCTAGGTGAAAAGGAAAAGTCAAATTTTAAGCCACCCCCAAAGTGATTTTGATAAAGGTAGCCCTGGGATAGCAAACTGGGAAACATAATTTGTTACTAACTGGTTTTTGACTAAAAAGATAAGTACAGGAAATGAAAAGCAAAATGATGGTGAGCAAAGGTGAATTTTTAAACTGGCATGTCATGCAAATGAAATAGCAGAAAAAGAATTGAAGGATTTTTGTTTATAAAGAAATAGGGACTAGAAACCAGTTCAGATTTTACCTCTTTTATATGACTTAATAGTCAAGACATTCATTGTGTGAGTGTCTTAGACTGGATTGTATCCCCCTAAATTCATAAATTGAAGGCCTAATCCCCAATATAACAGTATATGGTGATAGTCTTAAAGAGGTAATCTAAGATTGAAATGACATCATAAAGGGTAGGGCCCTGGTAAGATAGGCTTGAAAGTGAAGTCTCTCAGTCATGTCCGACTCTGTGATCCCATGGACTGTAGCCTACCAGGCTTCTCCATCCATGGGATTTTCCAGGCAAGAGTACCAAAGTGGGTTGCCATTTCCTTCTCCAGGGGATCTTCCTGACCCAGGGATCGAACCCAGGCCTCCCACATTGCAGACAGCTGCTTTACTCTCTGAGCCACCAGGGAAACCCCACTTAATAAAAAAAGACACCAGAGAGCTCATTTGCTCACTCTCTGTACACTCACAAATGAGAGCTCATGTGAGGACACAGTGAAATAGTGGCCACCTTCAAGCCCAGAGGAGAGGCCTCACCAGAAACTGACCATGATGGCGTGACATCATGATCACACCTTTCAGCCTCCAGAGCTGTGAGAAAATAAGCACTGCTCAAGCCACCAAGTCTTTAGTATTTTGTTATCATAGCTGCAGCAGATTTTAAAAAGCTGGAGAACTCCAAAAAACACCTACTTCTGCTTTGCTGACTACACTAAAGCCTTTGACTGTGTCAATCACAACAAACTGTGGAAAATCCTTAAAGAGATGGAAACACCACACCACCTTACCTACCTCCTGCCAAACCTGTATGCAGGTCAAGAAGCAACAGTTAGAACCAGACATGGAACAATGGACTGGTTCAAAATTGGGAGAGGAGTATGTCAACAGATTAAGATAGTGAGCAAAATAACTTTGGGGTATCACTGTATCTTAAGAAAATGCAATAGAATGTCATAAGTCAATAAAAATTATATAAATTCTTAGTCACTAGATTTTTGTTAAATAAGTGAAAAATATGAGTGAAACCATCTAAAAAGTTCAACATTACCACAGGTTTAATTTCCATAGGATATCATTACTTATAACTTATTCAGCTTAAGAAATTCACTATATATAGACCTCTAACAGTAACTGAGAGTTTTTGAAATAATTCTGTAGGCTTTACCTAGAATTATAGAAGAAAAGTACATAGTTCTTTATATATCTTAATCCTCTATCATTGTATTGCCCTTCTCCTCTTCCCTCTTCACACTAGTAATCACTAGTTTGTTCTCTTTATCTACATCTGTTTCTTTTTTGATACATTCACTAGTTTGTTGTATTTTTTAGATTCCACATATAAGTGATATTATAATAGTATTTGCCCGTCTCTGTCTGACTGATTTCATTTAGCGTAATATTCTCTAAGTACATACATGTTTCAAAGACAAAATAGATTCTTTCTATAGTTTTCTCCAGATATATATACATAAAATGGGACACAAACAGAAATATAGATCAATGGGACAGGAGTGGGACTGTTGGCTCATATGGTAGCTCTATTTCAGTTTTTTAAGGAATCTCCATAATGTTCTCCCTAGTGTCCATAACAATTTACGTTCCCACCAAATCATTCCTTATTCTCCTTACCCTTTCCATCATTTATTATTTGTAGATCTTTTTATTGATGATCTTTCTGACCAGAGTGGCATGATACTTCATTGCAGTTATGATTTGCATTTCTCTAATAATTAGCAATATTGAGCAGTTTTTCATATGCCTGTTGGCCATCTGTATGTCTTCTTTGGAGAAATGTCTATCTAGATCTTCTGCTCACTTTTATTTTATTTTTTTATACTGAGCTATATGAGATGTTTATATATTTTGGAAATTAATCCCTTGTCTATTGCATTATTTGCATCAATTTTATCCCATTTTAAAGGTTGTCTTTTCATTTTGTTTATGGCTTCCTTTTCTTTGCAAAATCTTTCAGGTTTAAGTAGGTCCCATTTGTGTATTTTTGTTTTTATTTCCATTGTTATAGGAGACTGATCCAAAAAGACATTGCTACGATTTACGTCAAGGAGTATTCTGCCTATGTTTTCCTCTAGGAATTTTATAGTATCTGGTCTTACATTTAAGTCTTTAATCTATTTTGAGTTTATTTTTGTATACGGTGCTAGAGAATGTCCTGGTTTCATTCTTTACATGTAGCTGTCCAGTTTTCTAGCACTGCTTATGTAAGAGACTGTCTTTTCTCCAGCATATATTTTTGTCTCATTTGTCATATATTAACTGAGCATCAGTGCATGGGTTTATTTCTGGGCTTTCTATTCTGTCCCATTGATTCATATTTCTGTTTGTGTGCCAGTATCATACTGTTTTGATTACTATAGTTTTGTAGCATAGTCTGAAGACAGGAAGCCTGATTCTCCAGCTTTGTTTTCCTTCTCAAGTTTGCTTTGGCTATTTGAAGTCTACTAGAACTCATCAATGAATTTGATAAAGTTGCAGGATGCAAAATTAATGCACAGAAATCTGTTGCATTTCTATATACAAGTGATGAAAGATCAAAATGAGAAATTAAGGAAACAATCATGCTTACCATAACATCAAAAAGAACAAAATATCTAGGAATAAACTTGCCAAAGGAGGCAAAAGGCCTGTGCTTTGAAAACTAAAAGACACTGGTGAAAGAAACTAAAGACACAAACAGGTGAAAAGATGTACTGTGTTCTTGGATTGGAAGAATCAATATTGTTATAATGTCTATACTGCCCAAGGCAGTCTACAGATTCAGTACAATTCCTATCAAATTGCCAGTGGCTTTTTTCACTGAACTAGAACAAAAAAAGTTTAAATTTGTATGGTAGTCATTTAGTAGATTAAAAAATTATTATAGTTTTGGACCAGACTTAACATGATGTGACAGCCTCAATTTTTATCTTTTTGTTTATATCCACAGACAAAACAAATAAGGAAGTTACTAGCAGAATTTTTAAAATTTACTAATTAGGAAACACATATTTTATGCCAATTAAAATATAGAGGAAATTATTATTCCTCTAATTAAAATATAGAGGAAAAAACATAGCCCACTTATTTTAAAGGTTAACCCTTTCATTTTATGAGACTCTCATTAACAATATGTCATCAAATTATAATAATTAAATTGGATTGGATACCACACCAGAAGTTGAAATTCAAAAAATTATATTTTCTAATGAAAATAGCTTCCACAAGGTCTTAAAAGTTCCTTTTTATTAAGACTTCCACTATGAATTAAATGGAACCTTGGGGGACTAGAATAGTTATGGGATTTCCCATACACTAAATTAATCCAGGTACCTAGAACTTTGTCAAGCAGTAATACTAATGTTGAGGTAAATGAAAAAGACCTTACTTTTCACATAAAAATATTTTAATGTACAAATCAAAACTATAATGGCATGTCATCTCACACCAGTCAGAATGGCCATCATCAAAATGTCTATAAACAATAAATGCTGGAAAGGGCGCGGAGAAAAGGGAATCCTCTTGTGCTGTTGTTGGGAATGCAAATTAATACAGCCACTGTGGACAACAGTATGAAAATTCCTTTAAAAGCCGAGGAATAAAACTACCATATGACCCAGCCATCTCACTACTGGGCAAATACCCTCAGGAAACTATAATTGAGAAAAACATATGTATCCTAATGTTCACTGCAGAGCTCTTTACAGTGCCAGGACATGGACATAGTCTAGATGTCCATTGACAGATGAATGGATGAAGTTGTGGTACATATGCATGACAGAATATTACTCAGCTATGAATAGGAGTATGTGTGAATCAGTTCTAATGAGGTGGATGAACCTAGAGCCTATTATATGGAGTGAAGTAAGTCAGAGCAGGAAAGACAAATATTGTATATTAGTGCATATGCATAGAATCTAGAAAGATGGTACTGATGGTCCTATCTGTAGGCAGCTAAGGAGAGGTAGACATAGGGAACAGACTTTTGGTTACAGTGGGGAGGGAGAGGGTGGGATGACTTGAGAGAGTAGTACTGAAATGTGTACACTACCATATGTAAAATAGATAGCCAGTGGGAATGTGTTGTATGATGCAAGGAACCCAAAGCTGGTGCTCTGTGACAACCTAGAGGGATGAGGAGTGAGGTGGGAGGGAGGTTTAAGAGGGAGGGGACATGTGTATGCCTGTGGCTGATTCATGTTGTTGTATGGCAGAAACAATCACAATATTGTAAAGTAATTATCCTCCAATTAAAAATAAAAGTTTTTAAAAATTTAAAATTTGAGACTGGCAGATACTCATTGCAGTATATAGAATTGATTAATGACAGGGACCTACTGTATAGCACAGGGAACTATATTCAGTATCTTGTGGTGGCCTATAATGGAGGAGAATCTGAAAAAGAATATATGTATGTATATGTAGCCATATATATGTATATGCTGTACACTCTGCTGTATTCCCGAAATATTGTAGATTGACTATAATTCAATAAAAAAAATTAAATTAAAAAGTAAAAGAGACACAGATACAAAGAACAGATTTTTGGACTCTGTGGGAGAAGGCAAGGGTGGGATGATTTGAGAGAATAGCATTGAAACATGTATATTACCATATGTGAAATAGATGACCAGTCCAAGTTTGATGCATGAAGCTGAGCACTCAAAGCCAGTACACTGGGACAACCCTGAGGGATGGGATGGGGAGGGAGGAGGGAGGGGGGATCGGGATGGAGGACATATGTACACCCATGGCTGATTCATGTCAATGTATGGCAAAAACCAGCACAATATTTAAAGTAATTAGCCTCCAATAAAATAAATAAACTAATTTTTTAAAAAGTAAAGGCAAATAAATATACAATAGAAGCTCAATTTCTTTAAAAAATTAGTGGAATTAATTTTAATGGTATGATTTCCTCAGTATAATACTATTACTGGTGATAGCTGGGTTAAAAAAAATGACTGATTTAATTTTTTAAGGGTTCAAGCCACACTCTTGCAGTTTGTGGTGGGCTTACTTGTACATCTTTACTAAGAATACAGCATTAAATATTTCCTAGGTACCTAAGAAAACTTAGCTAAGTCCAATCACTGTAGGAATCTAAGCTGGACATTTGAATAAATGAATTAATTTACTGCAATTTTGATGAGAGCCTTTGAACTATAAAGTGTAGGCAATCTGGTTTTATATTTTTATTTTGTGGATTGAGGAACTTTTCCTGGCAAGGCTAAGCAACTTGCTGGGACCACAGCCAGTTAATGATAAATGGATTTTCCCAAAGTATCACTGAATTTGAAAACTGATAGTTTCAGGTAGAACAAAACAAAAACTAATAATGATAGACATATTACATATATTACCTTAAATTCTTACCACAATTCTAGAAAATGTAATATTGGTTTCATATAATGTTGCTGTTGTTCAGTCACCCAGTCGTGTCCTACTCTTTGTGACCTGTTGGACTGCAGCACACCAGGTTTCCCTGTCGCTCACCATCTCCCAGAGTTTGCCCAAGTTCATGTTCATTGCATCTGTGATGCTGTCCAGCCATCTCATCCTCTGACACCCTCTTCTCCTGCCCTCAATCTTTCCCAGAATCAGGGACTTTTCCGATGAGTCATCTGTTCACATCAGATGACCAAAATACTAGGGCTTCAGCTTCAAATCAGACCTTTCAGTGGATATTCAGGGTTGATCTCCCTTAAGATTCACTGGTTTAATCTCTTTGCTGTTCGAGGGACTTTCAGGAGTCTTCTCCAGCACCACAGTTTGAAGGCATCAATTCTTTGGCAGTCTGCTTTCGTTATGGTCCAGCTCTCACAACCATATGTGACCACTGGGAAGACCACAGCCTTGATGATACATACCTTTGTCAGCAGAGGAATGTCTTCGCTTTCCTGTCAAGAAGCAATTGTCTTCTGATTTCATGGCTGCAGTCACAGTCCGCAGTGATTCTGGAGCCCAAGAGGAAATCTATCACTACTTCCACCTTTTCCCCTTCTATTTGCCATGCAATAATGGGTCCAGTTGCCATGATCTTAGTTTTTTTAATATTTAGTTTTAAGCCAGCTCTTTCACTCTCCTCCTTCACCCTCATCAAGAGACTGATGCTGAAGCTGAAGCTCCAGTATTTTGGTCATCTGATGCGAACAGATGACATTGGAAAAGTCCCTGATGCTGAGAAAGATTGAGGGCAGAAGGAGAATAGGTGTCAGAGGATGAGATGGCTGGATGGCTTCACTGATACAATGAACATGAACTTGGGCAAACTCTGAGAGATGGTAGGGGACAGGGAAGCCTGATGTGTTGCAATCCATGGGGTCGCAAAGAGTCAGACACGACTGGGCGACTGAACAACAACAATAAAACTGTCGACTGGGTGACTGAACAACAATGAAACTGTTAAAAAACTGCTTAACCAAAACCAGAATTCTTTCTCTATCCATTTATCCATACATAACCCATTGAGAAAAAACATTGCCTTCTTTTAGAACATATGAAGACATGAAGATCAGAGATGCATTGAGAAAAAAAACTTAAAAAAAAAATAACATGAACTGATTTAATCTTGCCCTACAATCATCTAGATAATATGAAAACCAATAAGTAATTTATTCAGTCCAAAATTAATTATATATGATAATGTAATACCACATGATTATCAGATAAATGCAAATATAGTAAACATTAAATAGCAGTATAAATAGAAATGTAATAGTAATGTTCTTCCCTTAGAAGTTCTGATTTTGATCTACAAGTATCTTTTGTGTGGTAGTTTTCAAAAACAGTGATGTCCTGTTTGAAGTTTTAAAGCGGCTTTGTCATAATGAGTTGTTCTACTTTTATATATAATCATAACAAAATATAAATATTTCTGGCACCTCTATTTTCTGGGTTCCAATTGCAGTTGGGGAAGGAACTCTAAACTGAAGTTTAATAGAATGATGACCCATGGGAATTTATCTGTCAATGAATAGTTATTGTGATGATTAAATACCGAATGTTTAAATGTTTCATGGCATGAATCCTGATTAAGTTATTCTAATTTATATGCAGTATTGTATCTAATATTTAGGCAAAATATTATCTTCCCTGATAACACTTGGGGTCTAAAGATTTTAAAAGTTTTTAATAAAAGCACATCAAACAGAACTTCTTTTTCCCAGTAAGACTTGGTAGAAAATCTTAGAGTAGATAACTCCTCTTCTGCTTAGTGTCCAGTTTGTCTCTACTGGAATGGACATAAGGATGCTAGACACATTCACTCACTCTCATAGCTCTGGTTTGAGTTCAAAGCAGAGAGCTTCCCTGGTGGCTCAGACGATAAAGTGGCCTACAATGAGGGAGACCCAGGTTCAAGCCCTGGGTTGGGAAGAGCTCCTGGAGAAGGAAATGGCACCCCACTCCAGTATTCTTGCCTGGAAAATCCCGTGGATGGAGGAACCTGGTAGGCTACAGTCCTTGGGGTCGCAAAGAGTTGGACATGACTGAGCGACTTCACTTTACTTATAGAGAGCAATAGTAGACGATGGCAACTAAACCATCATACTCAATATGAGACACAGTTGCAAAGAGAAGGAAATGGCAACCCACTCCAATACTCTTGCCTGGAAAATCCCATGGATGGAGAAGCCTGCTAGGCTAAAGTCTATGGGGTCTCAAAGAGTCGGACATGACTGAGTAACTTCACTTCATTTTATTGCAAAGAGAAGTAAAAATTGTAAAATCCATTAAAAGCAGAATATTTGGACTATCAATATTTAGTTTAGGTGTCAAAGCAGAACCATATTGCAAATTCACCAGGAAACGGTGAAGGAAAGTTACAGACCTGGGAGTGTCAGCAGGAATGAGTGGGAAAAGTAACTGTATCAAACATAGATATACCAATATTTTCATCCAATTAGGCTTGCAGATTCATTACCAGATTAGCACAAAAAATACACCAGTTATTTCTAAAGATAATGTTTACATTTTAGAAATTAGAATGTGAATTAAAACAATTTAAACGCTATGGTTAAAGAAAGTTTCAGCTCTCAGAGCATCTTGGATTACTAAACAGACACAGGAGGAAGTCTGGCTTTTTTGTTAAAATTATACTAAAAACCAGATTATGAAAAATAGAAGAAAAAAGTGTATTTTACACTTCAGTGTAATATATTTTCTCCTAAAATATGTTTTAATGATTGGAAAAATAGTGAAAATGTGAACATATAAATAGAATTCTTCAGAGACTCTCATCTTCAGGTTCACATGGATTCGTACAACCAGAAGTCAGTGGACCTTTCACAAGCAGGCTGTTTCAAGGTTTAGCTGTGTCTCCAGGTCATTGTCTGCTCTGCACACTGCAAAGGAAAAACACACATCACAGCTTAGAGTCATTTTCCATTGCTTTCGTAAAGTATCAAAAGGAGCAGAGGAGAAAATTAATCTAGGCTTTTTGAGTCTGATTTTCTTTCATGAGGTCTCTGGTTTTCTCATGTCAGAGTTTAGTACAATACTAGAAATTTTCATTTTGAAAAAAAATTTAAAAATGCAAACAAATAATTCTCATTTTGGATGAGTGTTTTGGAGTAACTAAATTCACTGTAAAATACCTTTTGCATATAGACTTTTATCTGACCAGTAACTACATGCTTTCCAGTAAGAGGCAATATTTTTATGTTTTATTCTTAGCTTTTTGTGCTTTAAAAACATGTAAGCCATGAGGTTAGCCTTCCACTGCTTCTCCCTTGGTATTTAAGTTCCTATTTCTACTAAAAACAACTGTTAGGTGGCCTTCATCTACAGCTTGACACACGGCACTTTGCTCTAGAATAGGAGTTATTCAGCACCTTCTGTGCTCCAAGAAAAACATGTTTTTATAAATAAAAATGATTAAGGAAAAATTTTGGTGGTTATTTCAAGGATAAAATAGCAATGGTTATGTGTTTAAGTCTCTTGGCTAGAAATCTTACAAAATAGTTATAATTTTATGAACAATTATTGTATAAAGAAAGGAAGAGGAGGTGAGTAAAAATGTGTGTGCACATTGTCATATTTTAAATATGTACACACATACTTTAATAGCTGGTACTGAGTTTCCTTTAAGGATGATTCTTTGCTTCGAGAAAGACCTAATTATCTATTTGTGACTAGAACGTTTAGCTCTGAGAGACAGAATATTCAGAGACAAGAAACAAAAGAGATAAACTGTTCTTTAGGAGGAGGAGAAGGGTACGACAGAGGATGAGATGGCTGGATGGCATCACCGACTCAAAGGACATGAGTCTGAGTAAACTCCAGGAGTTGGTGATGGACAGGGAGGCCTGGCATGCAGCGATTTCATGGGGCCTCAAAGAGTCAGACATGACTGAGCTACTGAACTGAACTGAACTGAGGTGAAATTAAAAAAAAAAAAAATGGAGATAAAGAATAGAAAAGACTAAACATACTGGTAGGAGGTAAGAACCTAGCAATATAGTGTAGACTTTGAAACTATGAAAACTCCACAATGAAATTTAGCCAAAGAAACCATTTCAGAGACTATGGTCAAACTAATTCAATATTACAAATTTAGTCTTTAAATAAATTATTAGTATACTCATAATGTAGCCACCTTTCATTTCCCCAAAATTTAAGCAAAGGGTCATATGCTAATACAAATAAGAACTCTTACTGAGCATATACTATAAATCAGGTATTGTACTAGGCATTTTAAATTATTGTTTAATTAATACAAAGCTTTATCAGTAATGATTTTTGTTATCACTATTTTAGGCAGCGAAAATAAGTAAAAGCTCAACAGTGATACAGCAGAGAACAGAGGAACAGGATATAAAGCCTAGTGTGGATTGCACCAAAGTCATCTTTCGCTAGACATCTATGCAGAGGGGTCAGCAGAGTAGAGGGTAGACAATGATTCAGGAACCCCAGAGGGCTACCAGCTGAGAGTGAAATGGTATCAGAGTCATAGATGTAGTGTGGAACTGACACAAGAATAATCATAAAATATTCTTAGTTCCCTCAAGAAAAAACAAAACATAAAACTAGGAGGTGAACTTAAAAGGTGAAGGTGGAACTTCATAACATCTGAATTAAGAATATAGAAGTGCTCTAGATGTAAAATAGTAAAACCTTAACTATTTGGAGATCAAAAGGCATTAAAGTATTCATTCTTTTCAAAATATATCACATTTCACTCTGATTTCTAAAGCAATAACTTAGTGCATTAAAAATTTCACAGACTCTGGGAAATACCCTTGACTTTTCTATTTATTAGTAACTCTATAACCTTAGAGAAAGTATTTACCTCCCTCAACCTTATATTAAAATAGCTACTTTTTTAGTTTGTTATGAACTTTCAATGGAGACATATCTGTATCTATATTCATCTACATATCTATGTCTATATCTATAGATATATCCCACCATGCCTGATACTGAGGAGGACCTACAGGGAAAATATTCTTTTTGTGGAACATAAGTTAACATTTTCAGGATGACCCAGGGTGATTATTATAAAAAAAAAAACAAAAAAAAAAACTAAAGCTTGAGGAAGTATGAGTTCTGTTTATCCTCTTGCTAAATGACTCCTGACCACAGTCTGCTTTTCTCTTTACTCTTGGTTTTGTACACAACTTGCCCTCAAGCTATCATCTGACCCTTCTTGCTGCTGCAAGTAAATTGAAGAAGTTGGAAAGAGAAGAAAACTCCTTTCTGTGGAAATTAGTTTAAAAAATCTAAGCCTAGAATAATAAGCCCTCTGGATATACTTGTTCTGTGTGTGTCTGTGTGTGTGTGTGCTCAGTCACTCATTGTGTCTGACTGTTTACAACCCCATGGACTGCAGCACACCAGGCTTCCCTGTCCTTCACTCTCCCAGATAGGCGCAAATTCATGTCCATTGAGTCGGTGATGCCATCCAACCATCTCATCCTTTGTCGCCCCCTCCTCTTCCTGTCCTCAGTCTTTCCCAGCACCAGGGTCTTTTTCAGTGAGTTAGCTCTTTACATCAGGTGGCTAAAGATTTCCAAAGAAACATCAGACAAAGAAGTTAATACTGATGCATTGCTCTCATCTGATCACCAGACCCTCATTTAGTTTCTCTAATTGCCCTAAAAATGATTCTTAACAGATTTACCTCCAATTCATATGCAGTAAATGGTACATGAAGTGTATAATGTTTTAACATATATACATATTGGTAAAACAATCACAGTCAAAATAATAAACATTTATATCACCCCCCTCCAAAGCTTCCTCATGCTCTTTTGTTATCTAACTTCCTTTCACCTCTCCCCTTTGTGACCTCCCAAACCATTCCTAGGTAAATACTGATGCACTTTAGAATTAACTTGAAATTTCCAGAATTTTATATAAATGGAATTATACATTTATACTTTTTTGTCTTCTTTCACTTAGGAAAATTATTTTTAGTTACATCCATATTATAGAATGCATTAATAATTCTTTAATTTTAAATGTAGAATATAATATTCAATTTCTTTATGCATTTGCTTGTTGATGAATATTTCATTCATTTCCAGCTTTTGGCTATTACAAATAAAGCTGTTATGAATAGACATATGAATATCTCAATGGACATGTGCTTTTGTTTCTCTAAGAGTGAAATGACTGAATTAGAAGATAGATACATTAAAGAAAAATTTTTATATTCCTGTTTTCAAAATGGTTGTACTATTTTGTAGTCCCACTAGCACTCATTTCCTCCAAATCCTGACACTTGATATGATGAGTCTTTTTAATTATATCCACTGGGAAAGATGTGTAGTTGTGTCTCACTGTGGTTTAATTTGCTGTTTCTCAAGGGGTTGATGATGTTGAACATATTTATTGTGCTTGTAAATCACTGTTTGTCTTCTTTAGTGAAGCTTCTGTTCAAATCATTTGCTCATTTTTAATTGGGTTGTTTATGTTCCTATTATTGAGGCTTGAGAGTTCTTTATGTATTCTGAATCTAAGTCTTTTATCAGACATATGGTTTGTAAATATTTCCTCCCAGTGTGTATCTTCTTTTTATTCTCTCAGCAATTTTGAAGAGCATAAGCTTTTAATTTTTATTGATAATGATTTAGCTATTTGTTCTTTTATGGATCATGTTTTTGGTGATTTATATAAGAAAGCTTTATCTAATTCAAACCTCAGTTCTATCTCCCATGTTCCCATGTTTAATTCTAGAATATTCATATTTTTATATTTTAAATTTAGATCTATAGTCTATTTTGAGCTAATGTTTGTGTACAGTGTGAGATAGAACTCAATAAAAGTTTTTAAAATATAAATTATATCCAATTTTAAATCATGTTTGTTGAAAAGATTATCCTTTTTCTACTGAAATACCTTTCTCATTTTGTAAATGAGTCCACACTATTTCTGAGCTCTCTGTTAAGTTCCTTGATCTACTATTTGTATCTCAACACATACCACAATGGAGCTTTACAATCGTCATGAAATCAGGCAGTATTAATTCTCTAACTCTGTCTTTCATTAAAATTTTATTGGCTATGCTAGGTCTTTTTACTTATGAATTTTGAAAAGTACGTTTTTGTGTTTTTTTAATTTCTAAGAAAATAGTCAAATAGAAATTGTGTTGAATCTACTGATCATTTGGCAGAGAACTGACATCTTAATGTTGGTTCTTTTAACTTTTAACCACTGTATCACTCTCATTTTTAGGCTTTTAAAATTTCTCTCAGCAATACTTCATAGTTTTACATATTTGTCAGATTTATTTCTAAGTATTTTATATTATTTGATGTCATAGTGAATTGAATTTTTATTTCAATTTATGTTATCTGTTGTAGTATATAGAAATGCAATCGCCTTTTTTACATTGATCTTGTTGAAGATCATTTATTAGTTCCAATAGCTTTTTAATTTCTTAATCAGATTTTATACACAGATAATTATGTCATCTATGAATAAAGATAGATTCAGCTTTGCTATTTTTGCAGTTATGTGTGCGTGAGCTCTTCATGTTCAGTTGTGTCTGACTCTTTGCAACCCCATGGGTTATAGTCCACCAAGCTCCTCTGTCCATGGGACTCTCCAGGCAAGAATACTGGAGCGAGTTGCCATTTCCTTCTCCACGGGATCTTCCCAACCAACGTCTCTTGTGTCTCCCAAATCGGCAGGCAGGTTCTTTACCAGAGCAGTATGGCTTTCTGTTAATTCTTGCTTTACTGCTCCCACTAGATCCTTCAGTACGTTAATGCTGAATTGAATTTTTGAGAATAAATAACCTTGATTTGTTCTCATTCTTAGGGAAAAAGCATCCATTTTTACCATTAATTATGTTGTTAACTGTGGGCTTTTTGTAGATGCGCTTTTTCAGATTGAGGATGTCCCCTTCTATTGCTTATCTGCTGAGAGTTTTACAAGGAATGATTGTTAAATTCCATCAGATGGTTTTTTCCCCATGTATATTGAGATAATATATGGGTTTTCTTTTTTAATTTGCTAATATGGCAAATTACAATGAATAATGTTAAAATATTAAATTAACTTTGTATTCCTGGAATAAATCTTTGTTATGTTATTTTTATTTTTGTATATATTGTTGAATCTCACTTTCTAAAACTTTAGTTAGAAATGTTGTTTCTATTGATATTTTCATAAGAGATTGTTTTGCAGCTTTTCTCTTAGAATGTTTATGTTTAATTTGAATATTAACATGAGACTGGCCTCCTAGAATGCTTTCAGAAATTTCATTCCTCTCTAACTTTCCAAAAGAGTTTGTGTAGAATTGCTATTTTAAAAAAAAAAAAAAAATGGTTGGTAAAACTAACCAATGAATCTACCTGGACCTGTAATTTTAATTCAGGAAAAATTTTACCTATCAGATTAGTTTGTTTACTATATATGTGGCTGTTTAACTATTACTTCTTGAGTGAAATTTATGTTTTTATATTTCAAAATTTTTATTCCATCTAAGATGTTAGACTTCTTGTCATAAATTTGTTTAGAAATTTCATTATTATTGCATTTCATTATTATTCTATTAATCTCTATTAGTTTATAGTGATGTTACAGCTCTGATTCCTAATTCTGGCAATTTGTGTCTTTTTTCTTTCTGATCATTGTGGCTAGAAGTTTATCAATTTTTGATACTCTCAAAAAATCATTGCATTGATTTTTCCTGAAAGATTTTTATGGTTTCTGTTTTATTTATTTCCTACCTGAGCATTGTTATTCCTTTCATATACTTATTTCTTATTACTTTTTTTTTTTTTAGTTTCTTAAGGTATAAATGAAGCCATTGATTTGAGACCTTTTTAAAATTTTCTAATATAGACACTTAGTGCTATTTTATAAATTTCACCACCAACTCCAAGGACTGATTTAGTGGCATACCATAATTTTTAACATGTATTATGTTTTCGTTTTGTTTCTCAGTTCAAAATTTTATTTTTCTCTTGGTTTCTTCTTTGACCCATTAATTATTTGGATGTGTGTTATTTTGTTTCCAAATAATGGGAGATTTTTCAGAGATCCTTTTTACAATTGATTTCTAATTTAAAACATTGTCATCAAATAACCTACTTTCAATGACTCAAACAATTTTAAATTTGCTGGGATTTTCTTATAGTCAGGATATATTCCATCTTGGCAAAAGTCTGTATATATTTGAAAAGGTGTTCATTCTCCTGATATCTAGGTGGGTTGTTCTGTAAATGTCAATTAGGAAAATCTGGTTAATGGTGTTGTTCAAATCTTCTATATCCTTATAATTTTCTGAGCACTTATATCATTTATTGAGAGATTAGTGTTGAAATTGCTGACGATAATTGTCTCTTGTAACAATTTTTGTTTTGTGTATTTCAAAACTTGGCATACTTCAAAGCATTAGGAACATAAATATGTATGATTCTTGTCTGTTTCACAAATTGTCACTTTTATTATTAAATGACCCTCCTTATCCCTGCTGTGTAATATCACGGCAAAAGCTCAGTTCAGTCGCTCAGTCCTGTCCGACTCTTGGCGATCCCATGATTCGCAGCATGCCAGGCTTCCCTGTCCATCACAAACTCCCGGAGTTTACTTAAACTCATGCCCATTGAGTCGGTGATGCCATCCAACCATCTCATTCTCTGTCGTCCCCTTCTCTCCTGCCCCAAATCCCTCCAAGCATCAGGGTCTTTTCCAATGAGTCAATTCTTTTCATGAGGTGGCCAAAGTATTGGAGTTTCGCTTCAGCATCAGTCCTTCCAATGAACACCCAGGACTTATCTCCTTCAGGATGGACTGGTTGGATCTCCTTGCAGTCCAAGGGACTCTCAAGAGTCTTCTCCAACACAATTCAAAAGCATCAATTTTTTGGTGCTCAGCTTTCTTCACAGTCCAACTCTCACATCCATACATGACCACTAGAAAAACCATAGCCTTGACCAGATGGACCTTTGTTGGCAAAGTAATGTCTCTGCTTTTTAATATGCTATCTAGTTGGTCATAACTTTCCTTCCAAGGAGTAAGCGTCTTTTAATTTCATGGCTGCAATCACCATCTGCAGTTATTTTGGAGCCCCCCAAAATAAGTCTGACACTGTTTCCACTGTCTCCCCATCTATTTCCCATGAGGTGATGGGACCAGATGCCATGATCTTAGTTTTCTGAATGTTGAACTTTAAGCCAACTTTTTCACTCTCCTTTTTCACTTTTATCCAGAGGCTTTTTAGTTCCTCTTCACTTTCTGCCATAAGGGTGGAGTCATCTGCATATCTGAGGTTATTGATATTTCTCCCGCAATCTTGATTCCAGCTTGTGCTTCTTCCAACCCAGCGTTTCTCATGATGTACTCTGCATAGAAGTTAAATAAGCAGCGTGACAATATACAGCCTTGACTTACTCCTTTTCCTATTTGGAACCAGTCTGTTGTTCCATGTCCAGTTCTAACTGTAGCTTCCTGACCTGCATATAGGTTTCTCAAGACGTAGGTCAGGTGGTCTGGTATTCATATCTCCTTCAGAATTTTCCACAGTTTATTGTGATCCACACAGTAGAAGGCTTTGGCATAGTCAATAAAGCAGAGATAGATGTTTTTCTGGAACTCTCTTGCTTTTTTGATGATCCATCGGATGTTGGCAATTTTATCTCTGGTTCCTCTGCCT
The DNA here is from genome assembly GCF_033118175.1 of Dama dama. NCBI lineage: Eukaryota > Metazoa > Chordata > Mammalia > Artiodactyla > Cervidae > Dama > Dama dama. Next base: position 24,151,895 of record NC_083705.1, read on the forward strand.
TTTCTAAAACCAGCTTGAACATCTGGAAGTTCTCTGTTCACGTATTGCTGAAGCCTGGCTTGGAGAATTCTGAGGATTACTTTACTAGTGTGTGAGATGAGTGCAACTGTGTGGTAGTTTGAGCATTCTTTGGGACTGCCTTTCTTAGGGTTTGGAATGAAAACTGACCTTTTCCAGTCTTGTGGCCACTGCTGAGTTTTCCAAATTTGCTGACATATTGAGTGCAGCACTTTCACAGCATCATCTTTCAGGATTTTAAATAGCTCAACTGGAAATCCATCACATCCACTAGCTTTGTTCATAGTGATGCTTTCTAAGGCCCACTTGACTTCACATTCTAGGATGTCTGGCTCTAGGTTGGTGATCACAGCATCGTGATTATCTGGGTCATGAAGATCTTTTTTGTACAGTTCTTCTGTGTATTCTTGCCACCTCTTCTTAATATCTTCTGCTTCTGTTGGGTCCATCCCATTTCTGTCCTTTATTGAGCCCATTTTTGCATGAAATGTTCCCTTAGTATCTCTAATTTTCTTGAAGAGATCTTTAGTCTTTCCCATTCTGTTGTTTTTCTCTATTTCTTTGCATTGATTGCTGAGGAAGGTTTTCTTATCTCTCCTGGCTATTCTTTGGAATTCTGCATTCAAATGGCAATATCTTTCCTTTTCTCATTTGCTTTTTGCTTCTTTTCTTTTCACAGCTATTTGTAAGGCCTCCTCAGACAACCATTTTGCCTTTTTGCATTTCTTTTCCATGGGGATGGTCTTGATCTCTGTCTCCTGTACAATGTCATGAACCTCCATCCATAGTTCTTCGGGCTCTCTGTCTATGACAGAATGTGGTCCACTGGAGAAGGGAATGGCAAACCACTTCAGTATTCTTGCCTTGAGAACCCCATGAACAGTATGAGAAGGCACAATGATAGGATACTGAAAGAGAAACTCCCCAGTTCAGTAGGTGCCCAATATGCTACTGGAGATCAGTGGAGAAATAACTCCAGAAAGAATGAAGGGATGGAGCCAAAGCAAAAACAGTACCCACTTGTGAATGGGACTGGTGATAGAAGCAAGGTCCAATGCTGTAAAGAACAATATTTCATAGGCCTGGAATGTTAGGTCTATGAATCAAGGCAAATTGGAAGTGGTCAAACAGGAGATGGCAAGGGTGAATGTTGACATTCTAGGAATCAGTGTACTAACATGGACTGGAATGGGTGAATTTAACTCAGATGACCATTATATCTACTACTGTGGGCAGGGATCCCTTAGAAGAAATGGAGTAGCCATCATAGTCAACAAAAGAGTCTGAAATGCAGTACTTGGATGCAATCTCAAAAACGACAGAATGATCTCTGTTTGTTTCCAAGGCAAACCATTCAATATCATGGTAATCCAAGCCTATGCCCCAACCAGTAACACTGAAGAAGCTGAAGTTGAACGGTTCTATGAAGACCTACAAGACCTTTTAGAACTAACACTCAAAAAAGATGTCCTTTTCATTATAGGGGACTGGAATGCAAAAGTGTTGCAGGAAGGGGGACCCCTTCCAGGGCCCGAAACTGGGCTCTTGTCTAACACTTGGAAATGAATTGTCCGAGGAGACACTTGTGCTGACAAAGCAAGAGATGTTATTGAGAAAGGGCACCCAGGTGGAGAGCAGGAGGGTAAAGGAACCCAGGAGAACTGCTCTGCCACGTGGCTCGCAGTCTTGGGTTTTATGGTGATGGGATTAGTTTCCGGGTGGCTTTGGCCAATCATTCTAATTCAGAGTCTTTCCTGGTGGTGCACGCATCGCTCAGCCAAGATGGATGCTAGCGAGAGGGATTCTGAGGAGTGGATGGACAGGCAGGGTCTCCTCTCGACCTTTCCCAAACTCTTCCAGCTGCTGGTGGCTTACTAGTTCCGTATTCCTTATCAGGATCTCCTGCCATAAAACAACTCATGCAAATGGTTACTATGGTGCCTGGCCAGGGTGGGCGGTTTCAATCAGTGTGCTTCCCCTAACAACTCCCCCCTGAAAGACTTCATACTCAAGATGCTTCTTGGGATTTGGGGCAGAGGTCTCTTTCTTCTGTAACTTCTTCCTGCTGTGCCTGGGCGTAGGCCTGCCTAGCAGAGCAGAAGTCTCTCTCTACCTGATCTAAGTTGGGGTGTTTTATATCTGAAACCAGCTTTTACTCTTGTAATAACAGCAATTTAGTTTGAAACTGTTGGTGCCTCTTAGAGATGAAATAGACAGGGGCCAAACAGGAGACCTAACAGGATGGTCATTACTGGTCCCCAGAAACAGGAGGCAACATTTGGGGTGAGGGCTGCAGGGTTTGTGACTTTTTTTTTTTTTGATTGGCTGGTGGTGATACAACAGAGCTGTGCTCCAGGAATCTTGTGTTTAGTCTGAAGTTGCCATCTTCCACCTGGGTGGTGGCTCTAGTTCTGTAGAATTCAAAAGACATTGTTATGCATATTTCTTTGAGTAGGAACTAGGACCCGGTCTCAAGGCTGTACCACCATTTGATTGTTTCTCCTCTGTTTCTGTATTCCCTCCCTTGCCTGATTAGCAGTCGTTTGAATCCACCCTTTGGAACTCAGGGAAGGTCAAGGAGGCTGAATGAAGTCTATATCCTACAGATAAGAAATGGAGAACACACAGCAGATCTGTACTCCAGAGTCGCCACCCCACAGAGTCCTGCTCAGTTTTAATTTAGGGGACAGGGCAACTATGACTGTGATAACTTCCTGTCAAAATGGGGCATACGACTGCCTCAGCTTGGAGAAGAGACACTGAATTGGAAGTATTCCTGAGTTCCAAGTCCTAGATCTGAGCCTTGTATGATTAAAATCTCAATCCCTTGGTCTGCCATTTTGCTGTAACAGACCCAATTAGTAGTAGCTGGAGGAGGGATAACTGGAATTTTAGTAGATAAAATAAATCTCTTTCTTTTTAAAAGAAGAGGCCTGAAACCCAGTCTGGACCTGGCACTTCGGGAAGACTTTTAGTCAGGTGGCCAGTTGCCCAGTTTTATAAAAAGTAAGGTAGAAGTTACTAGCTTCCAGCAGACATTGTTTGGAGAATGGTGGCATCTAAGCCTGACATGACTCAGAAAATTCAAGTGTTTAGCAATACAACGTCTAATCTGAAATCACACCCATAATAACACCTGGTTATTTCCCAGGATGTCTGAACCATAGCTACTCTGTTTTGGCTTTTAGTTGTAAAATTTTCCTTAATAGCCAAAGCAGATGTCACCATTAATGATGTCAGTGTTTCTCTAGGTATGAGAAGATGCAAGAATTGGGACTCATAAAATCTCCTGAAAAGATCTAACTATCTGAAGGCCTGTTCTGCCAGTTTTTCTCAGAGCACCGAGTGCCTCATTCTTGATTTTCACGCTGAACTCCTTTCAGGGCTGTTGAAAGTCAGCAGGTGCAGTGGCCATGATTTAATCTCTGTAGATGTAGATGGCAAGTGTCAATCTTCAGTTGGCAGAGCCCCTTTTTGCTCATAAACTTGACCATGATTTTGAGGGGGGCATATCATGACCATTTTATCCCATGGTGCTGAGAATGTCCATTCTCAGGTTTGGCAAAGATTTTGTTGACAGGCCACTCAATGTGCTGTTACTGGACTAGGCCATAAAACAGTATCCAAAATTCTCTGGACCACCTGTCTTACTAGCCTCTTGGTCCAGGAAAACATTCCCTGTTGTTGCTTCTTCCCATATCTAGAGTTACACTGTTACCATCATCAATTTCATAGGGAACTATATATTATTCTATCAGAGGCCTCAGTCACACATTTGGCAGTATAAGAAACAGCAATTTTGTAAAACAGGTGAAATACAAAGAACATAGCCAGCAGTATTAGTAAAGTCACAAGTAAGACTTAAGAGCTTCCCTTAGATGTAGCCCAGTATATCCCAGGTTGTCTGACTTAGTCTATTTGGTACGAATCTTTATCTTTCAGGGAAATTATACATTGGCACCACTATCTATAAGGCACATAGCCCAGTTTTCTAGTGTTATTAGACTGATAATCCTTAGTATGATTTAATTGTTTCCAACACAGAGGAGACTTTAAACCTAAATTACCATAGCCTGGTGTTATCTATATAAATCCTTCTCATAATTGTGGGAGATTTCTTTCTCTTTTGCTGAAACTTTTTTTGTTGCTCTGATTGAACTTGAGTAATAGAAAAAGGCTCAAATTTATGGCCAGAGTCAGAGCAGGCATTATTAATTGGCCCGGTGAGGGGATCCCATCTAGTAATATCACAGTGACCTGAATAAGACTATAATTTTTTTTTTAAGTGAATTTTCTCAGGGCCAACCAGTTAGAGCCTTGTAGTAGAGAAATTTACTAAAGTAACCCAGAGCTAGACACAGGTAATTGGCCACAAACCCAACAATTGGATTGATTTCTAAAACTAGCATAGGATCAGGCCTATGATGGAAAAGCATTTGATTTATATGCAAAGGTCTAAGAAGTCAAGAAAACATTATAAATGATCATACGAATCAGGTCTAGCATCTTGGACAAGCTGTCTACCTCTGATGTCATTGTCTTCTCATCCTGGTGTACTGTAGTTTCTCCTGTTTGAGCATCATTTTAAGGTGAGATCAGGTCAGCTGTCTTCTCTATAGACCAATCCAGTGTAGGGGCCTTTGGAAGTGGGAATTAATCTAAGAGTTAATTTCCCTTCAGTTTCATTGTGCATGAGCTAGTTAAGAGTACCTGATAAAAAGTCCTTCCATCTAGGTTGGAGACAGTCCCTTAAATTATGTCTTTTTCCAGTCCTGGTTGCAGGTCATGAGGCATCTGATCTTCATCCAAAGATAGATTACTGAGATAAGCTTCAGAAACAAACTTACGGTGTTCTTTAAGAATTCAATTAAATTTTACATTAATATCACATAACAGCAAAGAACTATCCAAGAAATGAGTCTTACTACATGTAGACCTCCATTAACAAACTGGGATTTAACATTTTTTGAAGTATCTTTTTCTCCCTAAAGTTACCCTCATTTTTATCAAATACAACCGAATTAAGGCTAGTTTGTTTGCAAAATAGGTCTGTTCTCACTAATTTTGGTCTGATGATTTATATAACCATAATTGATTATAGAATTTTTATTTTGCTGAAACATTTATAGAATCTCAGACTGAACTTTTATTATAAAACAGGGCTGGGAAACTCACACCAAAGGCTTATCACAGATTTTGCCTAACAAATCTAGGTGAACTCTTTCCTTTTTAAGGTCTCAAAAATTTCTTGAGATTTTTGTACCTGTTAGTGAGATAACCTTCCTAGCTCATTTGATAAACTTACTGGAAACCTAAGAGTTTTATATTTCTGGAGGAGTCAGATAGATAGAAAATATAATTGTTTTGTTTATAATGTATAATTTTACCAAATTATTTTCATAATTAGTTTGAGAGGAAGGTTTTCCCTACTCCTGGAAAACACAAAATTCAAACCTGTAATTTTTCAGATAGAAACCATAAAAATTATAAGCACATTCACTGGTTCATTCAGTCCTTTGTTAACTTTTGTGAAGTCATTAGGTTTCTCATTAGAATACCAAGACATATCAAAATGTTAAGAACTCCATATAATTTCTAGGATATCTGTATTAGTAATTTTACCATATATTATAACATGAGCAGATTTATTACTCATTTGATAATCTTTTTCATGTAATTTAACCAACCAAATTTATATCTATCTTTGGGATGTTTCAGGGTCCCTCTGAAGCACCCCAGTTAGCTAGAGGTCAAAGGAACTTCAAAAGAATTCAATTTAGGAAGTTTTATCGAAAAGATCAATTAAAAGAGTTTAGAACATTTGGTCAGATTTAGTCAGTGTTGATGGGTGTATTATTTAGCTTGTTGATATGTCACAATGGGCGTAAATACCAAGGCTCAAGATCTAGTGAAAGTCAGCTTCGCCATCTTGGACCTAATTGACTCTAACCAGTTTTCTTATGACCATGTCATTTTTAACAAAATCCATTTATCTAACTAATTGTAATCCAATTTTAGAAAATCCTGATCATGCATAACTCTTTTTAGTATTTTTTCATACCTTTTTTTTTTTTTTTTTTTCTGAAAGCACACTTCCTGCTTTCCTTTAGCAACCAAGAGCTAACTTTTATATTAGCATTTTATAGATTGGTGAGCATAAATACCAGTGATAATTTCTAAAACCCTTGCTTTCTTAAAACATTTTAGGATGGCATCAAACATTATTCATTTATAGTCCCAAATCTCTTTAGTTTTTCTGTAAAAGGAAATCAGTGTTTAGTAGTAAATGTTTCAAATTCTTATTTTATTTGGAAATGACCTAATTATTCAATAGACTTCCAATACTTAGTTTAGCACAACCCTTAGAAATTCAAGTTATGCCAATCTGGAGAGACTATTGTAGACAGATATTCCTAAAGAATACAAACTCATATCTCATTTACATTTTTTAGAAGTTTCTTCATTTGAGGTAATTTCCTTGTTGACAAACTTGTAACAGATATAATATTTAACTTATATTAAACCTAGGAACAATGAAAATATTCTACTTGATGTTAATTACTCTAAGACATGTCTATATTAGATAGGTCAACAAACAAACATTAATATCAGGTATTTAATACTGAATATTTCCTAGTTCACCTGAACCTGGAATTTATTGTTTAATTTAGAATTATTTGATTTGTAAGTGCTTACCTTTTTTAAGCCAATTAAATAGAGCTCATTTACAAATTAACCTAAAAAATATTACCCAGAGACAAACACATACCAAGACATATTTAGACAGACACAGTGCAAGATCTAGCTTCATTTTCTAAGTTTGGTCATGAATTAGATATTACAATATAAAATTTACTAGCTTATAAAAAAAAGTTGAAATAAATAAAAAGTTTAAAGGCTTTTTCCCTTTTTCCCCTCAGTCTCAGGAGTTAGAGATGGTCTAGATAAGTGTTCCTGAGAGCCCTGGTCTCAAGGCACAGGGAAAGAAAATCAAGTTCTAACAAAATGGCGGCAGGTCTAAATGGTGGCCACACAAAGCAAAATGGCCATCACAAATCACAACACAGAACAGAGTTAAAACACACACATATAAACCTGGCAGTCCTCATCAGACACTCCCTTAAATACAAGAATACAGTCTCTCAGAAAACCTTCTATAGAGACACAAAACTTCAGATGTCTTCAAAGATTTCAAAAGGAGGAAAGGAAGCCAGGTTGAAAAAAGGGGGAGGAGGCGGGAAAGGGGGGCAAAAGGGGTGGCCTTACAGACGTCTCCTGCCACCTGCAGACACCCAGGCGTCACAGGACTTTTCCCTGGGCTTCCAGAGAAGGGAGGACTGGAACTTGGCCCTACCAGAAACCAGACCAGAATTCGAGTTCTCTGCCAAGAGGAGGTGATCAGTCTTCAATCCACAGCTCAGGCTGAGGCCCTTCGACCAGATTCCTGCATCCAGGACCGGGGGACTAGAAAAACGGGAATGATAAGAAGGGCTAAGGAGAGGAAAGAGAGAGGGAAGAGGAGAGAGCTCAATAAAGTCTCTTATTCCTTACCGGTCGGGGCACTCTGGCCAGTTGTCCATGTCAGGAGGAGACCAGGGACAAAAGGGTCCCAGTTGCGGCCGCTGGGTCTGGTCCATTGGCAGGCACGCTGGCCCCTGAGTACCCTGAGTGGTCAGGATGTCAGTCTCAGCGAAGAAGAATCCCGCCAGAGTCGCCATTTCTTGCAGGAAGGGGGACCCCTTCCAGGGCCCGAAACTGGGCTCTTGTCTAACACTCGGAAATGAATTGTCCGAGGAGACACTTGTGCTGACAAAGCAAGAGATGTTATTGAGAAAGGGCACCCAGGTGGAGAGCAGGAGGGTAAGGGAACCCAGGAGAACTGCTCTGCCACGTGGCTCGCAGTCTTGGGTTTTATGGTGATGGGATTAGTTTCCGGGTGGCTTTGGCCAATCATTCTAATTCAGAGTCTTTCCTGGTGGTGCACGCATCGCTCAGCCAAGATGGATGCTAGCGAGAAGGATTCTGGGGAGTGGATGGACAGGCAGGGTCTCCTCTCGACCTTTCCCAAACTCTTCCAGCTGCTGGTGGCTTACTAGTTCCGTATTCCTTATCAGGATCTCCTGCCATAAAACAACTCATGCAAATGGTTACTATGGTGCCTGGCCAGGGTGGGCGGTTTCAATCAGTGTGCTTCCCCTAACAAAAGTAGGAAGTCAAGAAATACCTGGAGTAACAGGAAAATTTGGCCTTGGAGTACGGAATGAAGCAGGACCAAGGCTAATAGAGTTTTGCCAAGAGAACGCACTGGTCATAGCAAACACCCTCTTCCAACAACACAAGAGAAGACTCTACACATGGACATCACCAGATGGCCAACACTGAAATCAGATTGATTATATTCTTTGCAGCCAAAGATGGAGAAGCTCTATACAGTCAGCAAAAACAAGACCAGGAGCTGACTGTGGCTCAGATCATGAACTCCTTATTTCCAAATTCAGACTTAAACTGAAGAGAGTAGGGATAACCACTAGACCATTCAGGTATGACCTACATCAAATCCCTTATGAATATACAGTGGAAGTGAGAAATAGATTTAAGGGGCTAGATCTGATAGACAGAGAGCCTGATGAACTATCACCTCATAGGGATGCTTATTTCAGGTTGTGGGCGATCTGAAAGCTTTTCCCCACCCAGAGATCAAACCAGAGCCTCCTTCTTGGCAAGCAGATTCTTCACCACCAAGCCCCCTGGAAGCGCATGTTTTCTGCATGGTAAACTTTGGGCACTCTAATGAAGGGATGTCTTTCTTACCCACCTTGATACCTGACAATTCATGCCAGGCCACTCACCCACCCCTACCCTACCTCAACTCGGTCTTTCTTTTAACCCTTGTTGAGCTTCAACATTCCATTTTGGGTTGCCTCCTATGTACAGACTCTTTTCTCCTCATTTTGTCTTTGACACTCCCTGCTGAGAAGTCCACTTTTATAAATATTTTCCTTACCTGATCCACCCACCATGGGCTGCTTTCTTATGCAGACACCTACTTTACCACATCTAGGTTCCAATCTGCCACACACTAGGCTACTCCTCCTGAAAGACTTTCTCCTCGTTGTACTCAGTGCCCCATACTATATGCCCAATTCCCACTAACCCACACAGACATCCTCTTCAAACTAACTGCTGTGACTTTTTCTTAATCTGGACTATTCCATCTTACCCACCCTCAAACCAGCCAGATGCCTGTTTTGCTGAGTATTAGATTTTGGGAAAAGTCCTTCAGGAAAAAAAGAGAAAAATACGAGGAAAATTGAGCATGCATGTTTGTGTTTGAAAACTTTCCTTCCTAAATTGTGTTCTTGACAAGAGATAATTGGGTTTTAAGGTCTTACAGGCAAGGCATGCTCTGTTTTGTTGTTTAGTTGATAAGTGAATGTCACTCAGTCATGTCTAACTCTTTGCAACCCCATGGACTATGCAGTCCATGAAATTCTCCAGGCCAGAATACTGGAGTGGATATCTTTCTCCTTCTCCAGCAGATCTTCCCAACCCAGGGATCAAACCCAGGTCTCCTGCATTGCAGGTAGATTCTTTACCAGCTGAGCCACAAGTTGCTAAATCATGTCTTAACTCGTTTGCAACCCCATGGATTGTAGCCTGCCAGGCTCCTCTCCCCATGAGATTTCCCAGGCAAGAATACTGGAGTGGTTTGCCATTTCCTTCTCCAGGGAATCTTCCTGACCCAGGGACCAAACCCAAGTCTCCTTCTTGGCAGGCAGATTCTTCACCACTGAGTCACCTGAAGCACATGTTATATGTATGATTCTAAATACATAGTAAACTTAAGTAGCACATGGAGCATGGCAACCAACCTGCCTCAATTACTGCTTATTTTGAAAGCCTAGAAAAACCAGTTAAACATTACTGAATTCTGGGGGAAAGCTAAAACCAGTAATAAAGCATGTGGGAAAATTAAGATCAAGAATAATGAAAATATTGATAGCTTATGGTGAACAATGTCGGATTCCTGTTCTCTGAAAAAGAAGATTTAGCTTTGGGACCAGGGACAGGTCTTGATCACTCAAGAGCTTTTGTGTAGCAGAGTTTTATTAAAGTGAAAAAGGGACAGAGAAAGCGTCTGACAAAGACCTCAGAAGGAGGATGGAGAGTGCCCCCCTCACTAGTCTTAGCAAAGGAATTATATACTTTTTAAATTAGTTATTACAATAAATCAAAAGAATGTCTCAAAGTTGTAAAAATTTTTACCAGACCCAGTCCCGCAATTTACATTTTAAGGTAACAGGATTAGAATTTAACAATAGAAAGCTCTTACCAGACCCACTCCCATAATATACATTTTAAGATAACAGGATTAGTCAAAGTTTTTCAGGAAGGAGAAATTGTCCTCAAGCAGAATGCATTGTTGTTATATAATCCTTAGTACAGAGTTTAAACTGAGTTGTTTGTTGTGTAACCATCAGTTCTGGGCTTAAAGAAAAAAAAAAAAAAAAAAAAGGTTCTTTGTGAATAAGACTAAGGAATGTAGACAGAGAGAGAGAAAAAAAGTTTGTCCTTTCCTCCTCCTTGAGAATTCAGTTTAGTTCAGTTCAGTCGCTCAGCCCTGTCTGACTCTTTGCAACCCTGTGGACTGCAGCACTCCAGGCTTCCCTGTCCATCACCAACTCCTGGAGCCTACTCATACTCACATCCACTGCATCAGTGACCATATCATCCTCTGTCATCCCCTTCTCCTCCTGGCTTCAATCTTTCCCAGCATCAGGGTCTTTTTCAATGAGTCAGTTCTTCTCATCACGTGGCCAAAGTATTGGAGTTTCAGCGTCAACATCAGTCTCTCCAATGAACATTCAAAACTGATTTCCTTTAGTATCGACTGGTTTGATCTTCTTGCAGTCCAAGGAACTCTCGAGAATCTTCTCCAACACCATAGTTTAAAAGCATCATTTCTTCAGCACTCAGCTTTCTTTATAGTCCAACTCTCACATCCTTACATGATTCCTGGAAAAACCAGAGCTTTCACTAGATGGACCTCTGTTGGTAAAGTAATGTCTCTGCTTTTTTAATATGCTGCCTAGGTTAGGAGCAAGAATCTTTCAATTTCATGGCTGCAGTCACCATCTGCAGTGATTTTGGAGCCCAAATAAATAAAGTCGTTCACTGTTGCCATTGTATCCCCATCTATTTGCCATGAAATAATGGACCAGATGCCATGATCTTAGTTTTCTGAATGTTAAGTTTTAAGCCAACTTTTTCACTCTCCTCTTTCACTTTCATCAAGAGGCTCTTTAGTTCTTCACTTTCTGCCATTAATGTGGTGTCATCTGCGTATCTGGGCTTATTGATATTTCTCCTGGCAATCTTGATTCCAGCTTGTGCTTCATCCAGTCCAGCCTTTTGTAAGATGTACTCTGCATATAAGTTAAATAAGCAGGGTGACAATATACAGCCTTGACATACTTCTTTCCTGATTTGGAACCAGTCTGTTGTTCCATGTCAGGTTCTAACTGTTGCTTCTTGACCTGCATACGGATTTCTCAGGAGGCAGGTGAACTGCCTTGAGAATTCCAGACCCCTATCTTCTCTTCGAGAACCCCAGACCACTGTCTCCTCCTCAGGGATCCCAGACTTCTTATCAACCTGCCTAGGAATTGACTCTCAGTATCTTCACACCCCTGAGGGAAGTCATGATATCTATCAGTTGTAGAAACTGAATAACAATAATGACATATCCCAAGACTAAATAGTGTTTTGTTGCCATTGTTTTATTGTTGTTGAAGTATTTATTGTGGCTTTCTAAATAAACCAGAGTTTAAACAACAGTTCTGATATATTTTTATACTTGGATAACTGGGCAAGATTTTTAATTATCTTTTACTTTATTCCTGTCATTTATAAAGTATGCATAATAATACCTATTTTTCAGGACTCTTATGATAACTAAGTAATGAACATATGCAAACTGTCTGGAACATTCGAGAAATAACAGTGCCTATGCAGTCCCCATCACCTCTCAACTTTTTTCTTTTCTGTTATGAAGATTAAATGTGAAAAGCATATTTTGAAAAACACTTGATTTTAATAAATGGTGCTGTGCTTAAGAAATAGTTCACTTTTTTCTGTTGCCTTAGTAATACAAATGAACATTAAAATGACAGAGGCTCTGAGGGAATATCCAGAGTAGCAGTAATTAGAAAGAAAAATCCTTAATTAAAATTTTTGTGAACAGTATATATTTATGGCAAATTTTTTAATGAAACAAAAGAATAGCTAAAAGTAATTTTCCCATTTACCACTGTGTCTTAGTCATACTAAAACTGATTTATTTTTAAAATGTTTTTCACAATTTTATTGAGAAATAGACACATATCACTATGTAAGTTTAAGGCATACAGCATGAGTGTTTATTTACTTATGTTGTGAAATGATTACCAGAATAGGTTCAATACCATCCATCTTCTCAAATAGACATAATAAAAAGAACAGAAAGAAGAAAAAATAAAGGAAAAAGAATTTCTTTGTGATGAGAACTCTTAGGATTTACTCTCTTAACCACTTGCAATGTATCATACACTAGAGTTACTTATAGCCATTATATCTCTTCCCACTCCAAACTCTGGTAGCCACAAATCTGCTCTCTTTCGCTATGAATTTGGCAGTTGCATATTTTTCCTTCTGTGTGTGTTTGTTTTAGGTTCCACATATACATGAGATCATACAATTAGTAAATATTATTTCTTATTTATTATATTTTAACAGTTGTTAACACAATATGCATAGTATTAACTTGAATTTCTTTACTTAATAATATATTTGGAAAATATTTCCATTATTTCTCATGAAAACGACCTCATTTTTTTCAGTGACTACATAATATGAATGTATTACAATTGTGTTAGTCATTCACTTCATAACTGGCCTTTGGGATGTTTTAAAATTTTTTCTACTACAAAAAAGTTCTAGAATATATTTCCTTGTGTGCACAGTTTTTACAACAGTAAAATTGTAATTGCATCATTAAAAGATAAACTGAAACATATGAAAAATATTGAGTTTATTTGAGCAAAAATTGATTGGAATTGGGTAGTGCCAAACTAGAAGTGGTTAGGAGTACTCCACCCCCAAGAGCCTGGGAAGAGACTTTTATACATAAGAGGCTGAAGCAAAGCAAGAAAATTGTTGATTGGCTATAGCTTAAAGTCTAGTTGGCTGTTTGTGATTGGCTGTCCTTAGATTTCAATTTTGTACCTTGAGGCATTTACAGACCTAGGTTTTGGTTTGCTTATAGAAACCTCCAAAGCATTAGAGCCCCTCCTGATGGTCTCCTTATTTTAGTAGCTGAACATTAGAAGTATAATTGTTGGATAAAAGCAGATAAACATTAATATTCTTAGTAGAAATTGGAAATTTCACCAATAGAAATTCTACTAATTTATATTCCACCAGCAATATTTGGGAGGAAAGTGTGCCATATTTTAGCCAAATCATTTAAAAAAAAAAAGTTGTTTTATCTTTGCCAATATTTTAAATTTGTGTTTCTAGTTTGAGTGAAATGGATTAGGCTTTGTCTCATAAATTGCAATCATTGGCATTTCCTTTCCTGTGAACTTCCTGTTTTTCCACTTAAATATTGTTTTTGGCAAGTTTATTCTTGACAAGCTGAGGTTGTTAATATATTAAGAAAAATGATTTTGGTTTCTGTTATGATTGATAAATGGGATGCCCCCAGGTGATGCTAGTGGTAAAGAATCCACCCACCACTAGTGGTAAAGAATCCACCTACCAATGAAGGAAATGCAAGAGACACAGGTTCAATCCCTGGGTCGAGAAGATACCCTGGAAGAGGAAATGGCAATCCACACCAGTATTCTTGCCTGGAGAATCCCACGGACAGAAGAGCCTGGCGGGCTACCGTCCATGGGGCCGCAAAGTGTCAGACATGACTGAGCACACATATGATTGATAAATAATTTTCTCAGATTGTTATTTATTATTTTGTCATAGTTTTTCCCTATATTGTTACATTTTCTTCTATGAATTTTCAATTTGGTATCATATTAGAAAAGCTCCTGCATTCTGCAATTATATAAACAAAATCCCCACATTATTTTCTTCTAGTCACACAAACGCACCTAACTGGGAGCCTTATAGGTATAGTCTTTATCCCCAGTAGCATAGGTCCATCTAAAATTTGCCTATTCTTATAAGGAAAGAAAAGAATGGCCAGCTGGTAACAAAACCATAAAAACATAATGTCTGTATATATATTTGTAATATGTATATATCACATACATGTTTGTATATATCACATACGTGTTTGTATATCTGGAGTACTACAATTCATGGGGTCGCAGAGTCAGACAACTTAGCAACTGAACAACATATATTTGTAAGCACACATATCTGTATTTTAAATATATTTTGATATATATATTTATACAGCATACATATATAAGCATACAAATCTATGCATATATCAATATCATAGATCTGTATGCATTGATATGTGTGACTATATATATATATGTATCTATCTGTGGGTGAAGGGGGAAAAATAATTTTCTCTGTTCCTTTCTAGGTTCTGTGGCTAAGATGCTCCCCACCAAAATAAAAGATAGATTAACAAAGAGAAACAAACAAAAGTTTAATAACATATATACCTCATGTATACTGAGAGAGACTCAGAAAAACTGAGTGAAACTCCCAGAAATGGCCCAAGCCACGACCTTAAATGCTGTCTTAGCTAAAGACAAAATCACAAAGAAGCTGGGAGTATAGGGAGGCTGAGCCAAACCTAAGTCTGAGTGTTTGAGTGCCTCCTGTGGAGGAAAAGGTAGCTGTGACTTGCCATGAGGACTGGGGATCTGGCTGCAGTGGACTTGGGAGGTGCAGCATGTGGCATAAGTCCTCTTGGAGGAGGTTGCCATTAGCCCCACCATAGAGTCACCAAGCAGATGACCCACAAACTGTTAAATAATTATACCAAAGAAGTCCTCACACTTCTAGGGCCCACAACAGATTTCTCAACCTAAGGATCTGGCAAAGGGACTGAGAACCCCCACAGAATTTGACTTTGAAGGCCAGTGGGATTTGATTACAGAAATTCCATAGGACTGGGGAAACAGACTCTTGGAGGGAACAGACAAAGCTTGTGTGTACCACAACCCAGGAGAAAGGAGCAGTGGCCCCACAAGAGACTGAGCCAGACTTGCCCATGAGTGTCCAGAAGTCTCTGGTGGAGGCATAGGTCGACAATGGCCTGGTGTGGGGTCAGGGGCACTGAATACAGCAATCCTAGGAGCCACGGCATCCTGGCATAAGTCCTTTTGAAGGAGGTCCCCATTACCTCCATTACCCCTACCATAGCTTGGCCTCAGGCCAAACTAGGGAGGAAACACAGCCCTGCACATCAGCAGAAAATTGGATTAAAGGTTTACTGAGCATGGCCCTGCCCATCAGAGCAAGACCCAGTTTGCCCCACAGCCAGTACCTCCCATCAGGAAGCTTCTCCAAGCCTCTTATCCTTATCCTTCAGAATGAAAACCATAAGCACAGAAAAGTAACTAAATTGATCACATGGATCATAGCCTGGTCTAACTCAGTGAAACTATGAGACATGCCATATAAGGCCACACAAGGTGGACAGGTCATGGAGGAGAATTCTAACAAAATGTGGTCCACTGGAGAAGGGAACAGCAAACCACTTCAGCATTCTTGCCTAGAGAACCCCATGAACAGTGTGAAAGGAAAAAACAAAAGATATGACACTGAAAGATGAATTCACCAGGTCAGAAGTTACCCAATACGCTACTGGAGAAGAGTGAAGAAATAGCTTCAGAAGGAATGAAGAGGCTGAGCCAAGTGGAAACAATGTCCAGTTGTGGACGTGTCAGGTGGAGAAAGTAGTCTGAAGCTGTAAAGAACAGCATTGCATAGGAACCTGGGATGTTAGGTCTATGAGTCAAAGTAAATTGGAAGTGGTCAAACAGGAGATGACAAGAGTGAACACTGAAATTTTAGAAATCAGTGAGCTAAAATAAACCAGAATGGGTGAACTTAATTCTGGTGACCATTATATATGTTAGTGTGGGCAAGAATCCCTTAGAAGAAATGGAGTAGCCCTCATAGTCAAAAAGAGAGTCTGAAATGCAGTACTTGGGTGGAGTCTCAAAAATGACAGAATGATCTCTGTTCATTTCCAAGGTAAACCATTCAGTGTTACAGTAATCCAAGTCTATGCCCCAACCACTAATGCCAAAGAATATGAAGTTGAATGGTTCTATGATGACCTAAAAGACCTTCTATAATTAACAGCAAAAAAAAAAAAAAAAAAAATGTCCTTTTCATCATAGGAGACTAGTATGCAAAGTAGGAAGTCAAGAGATACCTGGAGAAACAGGCAAATATGGTCTCTGAGTACAAAATGAAGCAGGGCAAAGGCTAACAGAGTTTTTCCAGGAAAACACACTGGTCATAGCAAACACCTTCTTCCAACAACACAAGAGATGACTCTACAGATGGACAACACCAGATGGTCAATACTGAAATCAGATTGATTATATTCTTTGCAGCCGGAAATGGAGAAGCTCCATATACTCAGGAAAATAAGAGCAGGAGATGACTGTGGCTCAGATCATGAACTCCTTATTGAAAAATTCAGACTTAAATTGAAGAAGTGGGGGAAACCACTAGGCCATTCAGGTATGACCTAAATCAAATCCCTTATGATTATACAGTGGAAGTGACAAATAGATTCAAGGGATTAGATCTGATAGACAGAATCCCTGCAGATCTATGGACGGAGGTTTGTTACATTGTATAGGAGGCAGTGATCAAAACCATCCCCAAGGAAAGAAAGAAAAAGTGAAGTCACTCAGTCGTGTCCGACTCTTTGCGACCTCGTGACTGTAGCCCACCAGGCTCCTCCATCCATGGGATTCTCCAGGCAAGAATACTGTAGTGGGTTGCCATTTCCTTCTCCAATCCCCAAGAAAAAGAAATGCAAAAAGACAAAATGGTGGTCTGAGGAGGCCTTACAAATAGCAGAGAAAAAAGGGAAATGAAAGGCAAAGAAGAAAAGAAACGATATACCCATCTGAATGCAGAGTTCCAGAGAATAGCAAGGAGAGATAAGAAAGCCTTCCTCAGTGATCAGTGCAAAGAAATAGAGGAAAACAATAGAATGGGAAAGACTAGAGATCTTTTCAAGAAAATTACAGATACAAAGAAAACATTTCATGCAAAGATGGGCACAATAAAGGACAGAAATGATAAAGACCTAACAGAAGCAGAAGATATTAAGAAGAGGTGGCAAGAATACACAGAAATAAAATACACAGATATAATACACAGATATAAAAAATACACAGATATAAATACACAATACCCAGAAATAAAATACACAGATATACAGATATAACAGAATACACAGATATACAAAATAACTTAATGATCCAGATAACCATGATGGTGTGATCACTCACCTTCACCCTGTAGTGCAAAGTTAAGTGGGCTTTAGGAAGCATCACTATGAACAAAGCTAGTAGAGGTGATAGAATTCCAGCTGAGCTATTTCAAATCCTAAAAGATGTTGCTGTTTAAGTACTGCACTCGATATGCCAGCAAATTTGGAAGACTCAGCAGTGGCCACAGGATTGGAAAACATCAGTTTTCATTCCAATCCCAAAGAAAGGCAATGCCAAAGAAGGTTCAAACTATCACACAATTGAAGTCATCTCACATGCTAGCAAAGTAATTTTTAAAATTCTCCAAGCTAGGCTTCAACAGTACATGAGCTGAGAACTTCCAGATATTCAAGCTGGATTTAGAAAAGGCAGAGGAACCAGAGGTCATATTGCCAATATCTGTTGGGATCATGAAAAAAGCAAGAGAATTCCAGAAAAACATCTACTTCTGCTTCATTGACTATGCTAAAGCCTTTCTGTGGATCACTGCAAACACTGGAAAATTCTTAAAGTGATGGGAACACCAGACCACCTGACCTGCCTCCTGAGAAGACTGTATGTAGGTCAAGAAGCAACAGTTAGAACCAGACATAGAACAATGGACTGGTTCCAACTTGGGAAAGGAGTATGTCAAGGCTGTATGTTGTCACCTTGCTTATTTAACTTATATGCAGAGTACATCATGCGAAATGCTGGGCTGGATGAAACACAAGCTGGAAACAAGATTGCCAGGAGAAACACCAACAAGCTCAGATATGCAGACAACACCACCTTTGTGGCAGTAAGTGAAGAGGAACTAGAGAGTCTCTCGATGGAAGTGAAAGAGGAGAGTGAAAAAGCTGGCTTACAGCTCAACAATCAATAAACGAAGATCATGGCATCTTGTCCCATCAGCTCATGCAAATAAGTGGGGAACCAATGGAAACGGTGACAGACTTTATTTTCTTGGATTCCAAAATCACTGTAGATGGTCCTGTAGCCATGAAATTAAAAGACACTTGCTCCTTTGAAGATAAGCCATGACAAACTAGAAAGCTTATTAAAAAGCAGAGACATTATTTTTGTTAACAAAGGTCTGTATAGTCAAAGCTATGGTTTTTCCTGTGGTCATGTATGGATGTGAGAGTTGGATCGTAAAGAATACTGAGCACCAAAGAATTGATGCTTTTGAACTGTGGTGTCAGGAAAGACTTGGGAGTCTCTTGGACTACAAAGAGATCAAGCCAGTCAATCCTAAAGAAAATCAACCCTGAATATTCATTGGAAGGACTGATGCTGATTCTGAAGTTCCAATAATTTGGCCTCCTGATGGGAATAGCTGACTCATTAGAAAAGACCCTGATACTGGGAAAGATTGAAGGCAGGAGGAGAAGGGGACGACAGAGGATGAGATGGTTGGATGGTAAAGTCACCTCAATGGATATGGGTTTTAGCAAGCTCTGGGAGATGGTGATGGATGTGGAAGTCTGACATGCAGCAGTCCATGGGGGTCACAAATAGTCAGACACTACTGAGTGACTGAACAACAACAATAGGGAGGCTAGTTAGAGGAGATTATTAGGAAAAGTAGAGTGAGGTTATGCAGAGTTGTCTGGCATTTTCTCTATTGATTAGAGTTCTTTTCATTTACAGTCATTCTCCTTTTTCTGATAAACAGAGGAAAACATCTTCAAAATGAATTTTTCTCTTATAAATGTACATTTCCCTTACAAGAGTATAAATTCTACTGTTTTTAGATCTTTTCCTGTGTCTGCTTCCTCTAAAAAACATTCAGTTCAAAATAATCTTTATTCCTTAAGAGGCATAGATGAGGTGGTATATTCTCCTACTCTTCATATATAGATCACATCATATATAGCTTATGTAGACATATGAATACTCTATATATCATACATATATAAGCATCTGAAAGCGAAAGTCACACCGTCATGTCCAACAGTCACAGGCCCATGAACTGAAGCCTGCCAGGCTCTTCTGTCCATGGGATTTCCCAGGCAACAATACTACAGTAGGTAGCCATTCCCTTCCCCAGGTGATCTTCCTGACCCAGAGATTGAACCCAGGTCTCCTGCATTGCACGGAGATTCTTTACCATCTGAGCCACCCAGGAAGCCTTATATAAGCATATATATCTTATTAAACTTCACAGATACAACATAATATTTTTTTCTCTTGATGTGTTCTTTATTTACAAAGGAACATCAGATAACCTAATTCAGAGTTTCAGAATCTTATTTATAAACTCTAAGCATGGCAAGCTTGGATGGGTTACCCATCAGAAATGAAACCTATATCTCTCAAGAACTGAAAATTAGAGTTGAAAACAAGTTTGCTTGAAATAGGATAGAGGATAAAGAAATGTTTCAATGAATTGACTTCTCTACCTCCTGATGGATTTGGAATTTTCTTCCACCAACAGGTTAATGGGGCCTTTCAAACACTGGTGCCTGTGGGAAAGTCACTGAATGGGATCATATACTTCTAAACTTCCCACTGCAGGAAGTAGTTTTGATTGAAAGAGTGGTGTGTAGTGGAAACACAGTATAAAAATGAATGAGCCGAGGGGTATTTTTCTAACAAGAATTGCCTGGGAAACTACTGATCACATGAGCCAAGGTAAGAATTTAAATCTTGTAATCTGGCAAAGACCACGTTGAACTCGGCCTCTTTTGATGTGATATGAAAACTTGAGCTCAAATAAAAATTTGCTCCTTTCCCCTCAAAGCTTCTTCGATCTATTTCTGTCACTTGGAAATAAGATGATACTCTCCAAGGTTTAAAATAGTTCCTTTATCAGAGTTTTGGTGAGATAGAACAGAGGCTTTTAGACACACTGCCACTCCTTATGAGTTCACAAGGAGGTTGGGGATTAGGAGGAATAAAATAAAGAAAACTAGAATATAAATTATTGTGTGAGTAGTTGGCCCTTAAGTCCTATTAATATTATCACTCTGACAAGTCTCTCATCTCTAATGGCTTCAGAATAAACCTTGTGTCAAAAAGATAAAGAAGAATATCTGATAGCATCAGTAACCTGAGAGTACCCAGGATCCTTCTTTTGCAGTTTACATCAAGAATTCATAGGCTGAAATAACATGTTGCTGCATTGGAAAGATGAAGGTAATATAGAGAAATCTGGGGTTTTAGCCATTGCTCTGACCCGTTTAATTCTACAGAATGCTTGTGTGTTTCAATTTAAAATGTCCTGAAGGATGTATGACTCGCAGGAGAAAAAGACTTTCTACATGTTTGCTGACAAAGGAGATAACTAGACCCTGTGACCCATGAGTTTCTTTCCCAGTGTACCAACCCTCTTCTACTATCCTCAAAGTTTTGTTGATCAAGGTTTTAGATGACCTCTACACCAGTTATCAGGTTCATGCTCTCTTTATTCCCACCCCAAACCCCTCTCTATACCAATTTGTAGTGCTTACCTAATGAGATGGTAGCATGCAAAAGTGTTACACAGAGAATTCTCAAAGGTGGAATGGTTGGCTTTCTGGTCAGTTAGTTTCTTTCAGTTGTGTTTAATGGAGTAATGTAGGGTTAAGAAGCAAAACTCTGAACTGACTCCCTTTGTGCACAGAGCAGCCTGAATTCTTCTGAATAAAGCTAGAATGTCCATTTGCAAACCCCAGTAAAAGGGGTTATGGAACCAAATAGATAAACAGGAGGTGGAATGGGACCAGTGAGTCTGGAATCTTCTTCAGGATGGATGGGTAGGGTCTATTATGTTTAATAGTATGTGAAATTAGGACTCCTCTAGCCATCATAGGAAGGAAGTCATCGGCATTCACTTCCTTACAATCTATTCCTAATCATCCCCTGCAATATACCTTTTATTCCCATTGCTCTACTGAAAATGCTGTCCAAATCTAAGACTTAACCAGTGACATTTTGTACCTGTTTCTCATCATTGTTGGCATTTTTGTAGCCCTTGAACCCATTTCTTTATTCTTAATTTTATTGGAGTATAGTTGATTTACAATATTGTGTTCATTTCAGATGTACAGCAAACTGAATCAGCTATACATATAACCACTTTTTTTTTAAAAAGATTCTCTTCCCATGTAGGCCATTATATAGTATTGAGTAGAGTTCCCTGTGCTTTACAGCAGGTTCTTATTAGTTATCTGTTTTACATATGGTAGTGTGTATATGTAAATCCCAATTTATCCTTCTCCTGCCTTATCCCATGGTACCCATGAACTTGTTTTCTACATCTGTGACTCTACTTCTGCTTTGTAAATAAGTTCATTTGTGCTCTTTTTTAGATTCCATATGTAAGTGATATATGATATTTGTCCTTCTATGTCAGATACTTCAATCAGTATGACAGTCCTTTGAGCCCATTTCCGATTGCTTTGTCTGTTTTGTCATCAAAAAGAGAATCTTCTACTACAATAATCTGCATAATGTTGAACTGGAAATAGTGACTGATTGTCAGGGAATGTTTGACGGGAGGATTCCTACGTGCTGTCTCTCATGAGTCCTTTGTCCCTCTTCAAGCAGAACAGCACGCTGCTCCCAGGGACTGAGGTCATTATGTGAGGCAGGCTTGGGTCTCCTTTAGTAAACATTCTCTTTAGGACAAAACTGCTTAATCTCGTTCCCCTTTCTTGAGATATGGATTGTGTCCTGACCTTGTGACTAACATTACCCCTTGTTCCCTTGGTAACGGTTGCTGTACGTTTGGTTTTCTGATCTCTATCATTCCCAAAAGAAGTTTCTTGTACCACAGCCTATATATACTCATAGGAAAATCATTAAAGCACCTTTGCTCCACCAGAGCTTAGGTCCCCGGGTCTTTTTTGTCTCTCTCTCTCTCTTTCTCTCTTTCACTTTCTTATCATCGACTCTGTACCACAAGGTTCCGGTCCATTAAAGGACCCCAACAACTGATCATTGTATCTTTACATGAAGATACTATAGGAAAGATGCTCTAAAATAAGGTGACTGAACAAGACACAACTTTTTAAAAATAAGTTCAATGACTTTTAAATTCTTTCCATCAAGGGTTTAAAAGGTTCAGTTTGCTGGAGATTCAAGGAGGATTTAAGAAGTGTGATACTGGGGAGAGATGCTTATATTCTTTGAGTCCAATCCCCCAATAATAGACAGACAGAACTCAACAGAAGGAGGTTGTCAAATTGTCTAATTTCTACAGTTGAGAATGAAAACCAGAAATGTGAGATCCCCAGTGAAGTGAATTCTCTAAAGGACCCACAAAAATATTCATAAAACAGACTCAACTTAAGCATCTTCCAAGCCTACAGGTTAGTTAGTTAGTTAACAGTTATTTCACTGTTAGTTAACAAAAGTTCTCAGTCTAGTATGACTTTTATTCCTCTCTTTCCTCCTTGTACTTCATCAGTGTGTCAGAAACTTCAATGATCCGGCTGCATTCAGTGTTTCCAGTGTAGAAACACCAAGCAGAGAATGAAAGAAGTTGTCAAATACATTCCCTTTCTTTCCCATTACAGAATTCCTAGCCTATAGCATTACTTAGCTAGGAAGGGGAAATGTACAACTTTGAATAATCTCAGAAGTTTGACATTTCAGTTACTAAATTGAAACAGTTTTCTGTGATATAGAGTAGACTGGAAACATATAAGATGTGGCCAATAGAAAGATATGTCCTGCTGAGCAAATTTAAGAACAATGGTAGATGAAAATCATTTTTATGATTACATCATATTTGTTCAATATATGGACAATCCAGAATATACAGATAAACTTTAAAAATAATCTTACATAAACTCCATCAGGTCTGGTTAATTACCATAAATATTTTTGTATATATACACACATATAATCATACTATCTACACTGTTTTATAATAACATAGTTTGAATGTATCCCCAAAACTCCAAAAACTAGACTAGATCATTTCACCTTATGCTTCTATAAGATCCTATATTTAACCCTACCATAACATTTAATTATTTGATATTGAATTGCCTATCAAATTGTTTTGTTCCACTTTGGTATGCAGAATTATAAGATAACCCCTTAATGACTGTGAGCCTTGTATAGTACTTTCCTTTTTTAGAGTAGGTAGAATTGGTGGAGCATGACGAGTTATCACTACCATGACTGTACTACATTATATGGCAAAAGGTATTAATAGATGATCTAAATGAGTCTAACTTAATCACATATGTACTTTAAAAGCAGAGAAGTTTCTCTATTTGGTGGCAGAAGAGGAAGTCAGGGAGATTTCCAACCATGAGAAGGATTCAATGTGCCCTTGGTGACTTTAACAGTCAAGAGGGCTATGTGCCAAGGAATGAGGGAAACCTTCAGGAAAGTGAACCCTAGCTGGCAACCAGGAAGAAAAACAAGCCTCTCAGTGCTATGGCTTCAAATTGAATGATGGAATTCTGCAAAGAACCTGAACAGTCTTCTAAGCAGATTCTACCCTAAAGTGTCCTGATAAAAGAGCAGCTTGTCCAACATCTTGATTTTTAGGGAACTCAATTAAGTCTAGCTCAGATTTCTGACCTAAAGAAATGTGAGTTAACAAATGGTTATTGTTTCAAGCTGCTAATTTTGTGGTAACTTTTTACAGCAATAGAAACTAATACACTGTGCCTGCATAAGTGGACTGTAAATGCCTTAATTCGGGGAATGTCTTGTTCTCCAGCACAGTGGTTGACAAAATAAATACATGGATTTATTGTTGAGATTAAAAGTGATAGTATGTAAATTTTCAACTATAAATTGCAGTATAAATGAGAAGAGTTCTTTTGTCTGGTTCCAGGATGACATATTGGTTTCATCTCTGGGTCAAGCCTTAAAATTTACCAATGAACTTCTGCAACATTTAACCCTGACATGATTCAATGGGAAAGAAGCCATGGTATATGTGGGGTCTCTGTGGGGGAAGATCAGGGAAGGGACAGAACTTAGGATAGCATAAATGAGGCCTGAATTCTTCCATTCTGTATGGGATCCATGCAGATTTTTCAGATTAGGCTTGTAGAAGATTAAAAAATTAGCATAGGGTATCAGATACTTCTAAGATTTCTTTTTTTTAATTAATTTATTTATTTTAATTGGAGGCTAATTACTTTACAATATTGTAGTGGGTTTTGCCATACATTGACAAGAATCAGCCATGAGTGTACATGTCCCTCATCCTGAGCCCCCCATCCCATCCCTCTGTGTCATCCCAGTGCACCAGCCCTGAGCACCCTGTTTCATGCATCGAATCTGGACTGGTGATCTATTTCACTTATGATAATATACATGTTTCAATGCTATTCTCTAAAATCATCCCACCCCCACCTTCTCCCACAGAGTCCAAAAGTCTGTTCTTTACACCTGTATCTCTTTTGCTGTCTCGCATATAGGGTCATCATTACCATCTCTCTAAATTCCATATATATATTTGTTAATACACTGTATTGGTGTTTTTCTTTCTGACTTACTTCATTCTGTATAATAGGCTCCAGTTTCATCCACCTCATCAGAACTGATTCAAATGCATTTGTTTTAATGGCTGAGTAATAGTCTGTTGGGTATATGTACCACAGCTTTCTTATCCATTTGTCTGCTGATGGAGAATCCAACAACATATTAAAAGATCATACATCATGACCAAGTCATGATGCTTTATCCCAGGGATGCAAGGATTCTTCAATATTCACAAATCAATAAATGTGATACAGCACATTAACAAATTGAAAGATAAAAATGATATGATTACCTCAATAGATGCAGAGAAAGCCTTTGACAAAATTCAACATCCATTTATGATAAAAACCCTCCAGAAAGCAGGCATAGAAGGAACATACCTCAACATAATAAAAGCGATATATGATAAACCCACAGCAAACATTATCCTCAATGGTGAAAAATTGAAAGCATTTCCCCTAAAGTCAGGAACAAGACAAAGGTGCCCACTCTAATAACTACTATTCAACATAGTTTTGGAAGTTTTGGCCACAGCAATCAGAGCAGAAAAAGAAATAAAAGGAATCCATATTGGAAAAGAAGAAGTAAAACTCTCACTGTTTGCAGATGACATGATCCTCTACCTAGAAAACCCTAATGACACCATCAGAAAATTACTAGAGATAATCAATGAATATAGTAAAGTTGTAGGATATAAAATTGACACACAGAAATCCCTTGCATTCCTATACACTAACAATGAGAAAACAGAAAGAAATTAAGGAAACAATTCCATTCACCATTTCAATGAAAAGAATAAAATACTTAAGAATAAATCTACCTAAAGAAACAAAAGATCTATATATAGAAAACTATAAAACATTGATGAAAGAAACCAAAGATTGCACAAATAGATGGAGAAATATACCATGTTCATGGATTGGAAGAATCAGTATAGTGAACATGAGTATACGACCCAAAGCAATCTAGAGATTCAATGCAATCCCTATCAAGCTACCAACAGTATTTTTCGGAGAACTAGAACAAATAATTTCACAGTTTGTATGGAAATACAAAAAACCTCGAATAGCCAAAGCAATCTTGAGAAAGAAGAATGGAACTGGAGAAATCAATCTACCTGACTTCAGACTCTACTACAAAGCCACAGTCATTAAGACAGTATAATACTGGCACAAAGATAGAAAAATAGATCAATGGAACAAAATAGAAAGCCCAGAGATAAATCCACGTACCTACAGACACCTTATCTTTGACAAAGGAAGTAAGAATATACAATGGAGAAAAGACAATCTCTTTAACAAGTGGTGCTGGGAAAACTGGTCAACCACTTGTAAAAGAATGAAACTAGAACACCTTCTAACACCATACACAAAAATAAACTCAAAATGGATTAAAGATCTAAATGTAAGACCAGAAACTATAAAACTCCTAGAGGAGAACATAGGCAAAACACTCTCTGACATAACTCACAGCAGGATCCTCTATGACCCACCTCCCAGAGTAATGGGAATAAAAGCAAAAATAAACAAATGGGACCTAATTAAACTTAAAAGTTTTTGCATAACAAAGGAAACTATAAGCAAGGTGAAAAGACAGCCTTCAGAATGGGAGAAAATAATAGCAAATGAAGAAACTGACAGAAAATTAATCTCAAAAATATACAAACAGCTCATGCAGCTCAATTCCAGAAAAATAAATGACCCAATCAAATAATGGGCCAAAGAACTAAACAGACATTTCTCCAAAGAAGACATACATATGGCTAACAAACACATGAAAAGATGCTCAACATCACTCATTATCAGAGAAATGCAAATCAAAACCACAATGAGGTACCATCTCATGCTGGTCAGAATGGCTGCTATCCAAAAGTCTACAAACAATAAGTGCTGGCGAGGGTGTGGAGGAAAGGGAACCCTCCCACTGTTGGTGGGAATGCAAACTAGTACAGCCACTATGGAGAACAGTGTGGAGATTCCTTTGTTTCCCCCCCTCCCCCATTTATTTTTAGTCATTGGAGGGTAATTACTTTACAATATTGTAGTGGTTTTTGCCATACATTGACATAAATCAGCCATGGATTTACATGTGTTCCCCATCCCGATCCCCCCTCCCACCTCCCTCTTCATCCCATCCCTCTGGGTCTTCCCAGTGCACAAGCCCTGAGCACCCATCTCATGCATCTAACCTGGGCTGGTGATCTGTTTCTGGAGATTCCTTAAAAAGCTGGAAATAGAACTGCTATATGACCCAGCAATTCCACTGCTGGGCAAACACACTGAGGAAACCAGAATTGAAAGAGACATGTGTACCCCAATGTTCATCTAAGATTTCTATACAACAAATATATGGTAATTAGGAGTAGCTTGGGGGAGAATTTTCAACCCCTGAATGTCAATATATAATGTTTACCAGGTAAGGAAATAGCAAAGTTTAAGGGTTTTTATTGGCATATTTACATTACCCATT
The DNA here is from genome assembly GCF_033118175.1 of Dama dama. NCBI lineage: Eukaryota > Metazoa > Chordata > Mammalia > Artiodactyla > Cervidae > Dama > Dama dama. Next base: position 24,179,281 of record NC_083705.1, read on the forward strand.
CTTTTCGATGAAAATTAGATACTAAAATTATAAAAATATGTATACATGGTATGATTATTTTAATTATGATTAGAATATTGGTACCATATTACATCACATATATACAGTGTCCTTGGTGGTTCAGATGGCAAATCTGCCTGTAGTGCAGGAGACCCAGGTTCAATCCCTGGGTTGGGAAGATCCTCTGGAAAAGGGAGTGGCAATCCACTCCAGTATTCTTGCCTGGAGAATTCCATGGACGGAGGACCCTGGTGGGCTACAGTCATTAGGGTTGCAAAGAGTTGGACATGATTGAATGACTAACACTTTCACTTCATATAGTGTCCATGGACATCTTTGAGAGGAGATTATTCTTCCTATTATAAGTTAAAAAACTTTTAATGTTTTCTTATGTCTGTTTTAAAATATGACTTCAGCCTTACTTTTCAACCCCTTGAAGCTATTTCAGATACATTCCAAATTTTTATAGTCACTTTCAAGTATCAGACCAATTTCATTTTGATAATTGACTGGGCATTTAAAAATCAAAAATCACTTTGGTAAGTTAAAACCTTATATCCAACTTGAAGATTTTTTGCGTTCCTCCAATGAAGGTCTGCCCTGCAGCTTATAAACCGTAGTAGTGAAGTTAGAATGTGATCTATTGTTCACACTACTTGTTTTACGACTTCTTGCTCTGCAATCTCTGTCACTTTGCAAACCAGTGTGGTATGAAGGGGATTAAAGTCAAAGAATTATAGGTTTGTTTGGCAGCTGATGTTATCTGTAGGTTTTCTTGATTGATATTCATACCTGTTGAGTGTCTTCATTATGAAAGTGAGCTGGATTTTGCCAAATGCTGTTCCTGCTTCTGTTTAGTTGTCATATGGATTTTCTCCTTTCATCCACTTGTATGGAATATTATATTGACAATTTTCCTATGTTGAACTAACCTTATACTCCTGGGATGAATTCCAATTGATAACAGTGTATCATCTTTTTCTTTATTTCTCTATTGGTTTGCTAGTATTTTCTTGAGTATTTTTGTGTCTATGTTCATGCAAGATATTGGTCTGCCATTTTCTCTTCTTATAAGGACTTTGTCATTGGTACCAGGGCTTCATAGAATGAGTTGAAAACTGCTTTCTCCTCTTTATTTTTTTCTGATTTTTGTGAATAATTGGTGTTAACTTCTTTAAAATTTGATAACTCAATAGTGATGCTATTGCTTCTGGTTCTGGGTTTTTCTCTCTAGGAAATTGTTTGATTTCCAATTTAATTCCTTTGTCATTATATTTCTATTCCAATTTTTGCCTCTTCTTGGGGAACTTTTTATTGTCTATGTCTCTATTTCATCTCATTTATCTATTTCTTAGATTACATTTGTCCATATTATTTGTTTATTAATATTTTCATTTCTCTAAAGTTAAAATGAATGCTCCATTTTTCATTCTTGGTTTTAATATTGAACCTTGACATCTACCTTCCAGTTAATAATCTTGAAAATTCCTGTGGTCCCCCATGGAAGGCTTGTTCTACTCCTGTGTGAATTCTTCCCTGAGTTCAGCCTGAACTTTCATTAGTAACAGTCATCTTTCCTTCATACAGATTCATCTTCCAAGTTCAGACTTAGCAGGTAGTGGGGGGTCGGGAGGTGTCAGTCACGTTAACCCTTCTCGTTTCTTTGAAAACTCAATTTTTACATTGCCAATGATCTCACATTCTATCTACCTAGAGATACTAAAGGTAAAAATCATTTTCCTAGATCTCTTTCAGCTCTGTTAGGATTCCTGGAACAGGCCAAGTTCAGTAGTACTATATCAGATGTGCACACATCTTGGAGTATCCATTATGACAAAATACAAAATGCTCTTTCTGGGCTGCCATTACCCAAGATGTGAGGTTATATATTTGTGGCTTTGACCTCAAAGAACAAGAGATTCACCATATTGCCTTCATTCTCAACATCTGCTTTATCACAAATGCAAATCAAATAGAATATTGAAAGTTTCCTCAGTTCTGGATTTCCATGTGATCAGAAGATTCCAGCTGGGTGGTGGCTCAAATTCATCTTTTAATTATGACTTCACTTGTCAGTTTCCCATCTTAACTTGAGCATGACCCAACCTCATATAAATTCCATAACAGTTTAATCCTCTGATGTCCTCAGTCTTTATTCCTAGCTTATAGGAGATTTATGCCCTTTGTGTGCTTGAATATCAAGTCTCTTTGTGGTCTTAGATACTAGAGATTAGTTTCCTTTTTTGCAATCTGGACTGCCCTTCCATGGCCATTTGAACAGCATATATTTGTACTTTTATCTATTGCTTCTGAGACCTGAGCCTCTATTAATGTCACATTGAGTCAATTATCATATTCATCACCCATCTTTGTTATCATCATCACTATCAATCATTTGCTCCTTACTCTGTTTCAGGCCCTGGGTACTTTACCAGAAGTAACATCAATTGCAGAAGCCCCTACCTCTATTAGATAACATGCATAACATGAGCTAAATTGTACAATGAGAGTGGAAAATGATCTTTAACTTTAGTATTTCTACATTTCTGCCTCTGTTATGCGATCTTTTAGGAGAAGGTCAAAAAAAAGGTGAAGGCAGAAATCATAGAAGTTCTTAAAACCAGCAAATTCCTTTCATGTCTAGAGCACATTGTTATATATCATATGCTATTAGATTTTAAAGAAGTGTGCTTTCTGAAAATGTGTCAAGAGTATTTTCCAGACTACAAATCCAATATTATTATCAACCAGAAATTCATTGTGAATCCCATCCTGCACAGATAGGAGATTAACATAGTTCAGCAAAATTCTGAATTTGACAGTTTTAGGGGTTGCAAGTTAATTTAAGAAACACATTATTTGATATATCAGAAAATTACATTTCAAGCCCTTGTGAGTCAGGTGCCTGAGGGATCAATATAACTGTAGACATGCAATTTAGAAACCACACCAAAAGCATCAAAATTTTACTGTGTTCTTACAACTATTAGCCCTTCTCCAAAGGTATGAATGCTGCCAAGGATGCTCCCCTGCTAGTATTGCTTAGGTAGAGCTGGCTAATTGGTTAAGAAACTTTGAGAATTCATAGACCTACATGATCATTCAGGTTTTTGAAGAGTGGCAACACTGGACCAGACTCTAGGGATACAGTGATGAATGAGACAGCCTCAGATCATGGAATCTAGTGGAGGAAAGAAACTGTATCTAAGAAAATGAACATGCAAAAAAATTGATGCCAAATAGTGATAAGGCTATGTGGAGTTAATAAACAAGAAGCTTGAGAAAATATGGGGTGATCTAAGTTAGGGAAGCAGGACATTTAAGTGACAGGAAAGTGGATTACACATGGAAGAATCATTTGGGGTGAGTCTAAGAGAAAAGACCCCAAAAGATCACATGCAAATTAGCCACAGTGCCTAAAGCACCACAATTAGAAGTTTTAAAATTTGTATTAGGTTTTTGTTTTACATATCTAACTCACTGGAAATGATAGCCTATAAAACAGTTTCAAAATTATACTAAACAATTAAGATGGGAAGAAAGCTTTGTTGATGTTTTGGAAAGAGCACATGACTTAGAGTGAAATTCAGGTTTTCTATTTAACTGTATGAATTAATACACTGACTTAACCAACAATACATATTATCATTGACATATTACTTTGTTTCCACATCATTAGTTCAGTTCAGTCGCTCAGTTGTGTCTGACTCTGCGACTCCATGAGCCGCAGCACACCAGGCCTCCCTGTCCATCACCAACTCCCGGAGTCCACCCAAACCCATGTCCATTGAGTCGGTACCTACAAGTAAAAAGCAAGGTAATTACATAATCAAATAAGATAGTAATTGTAAACATATAAATTATGAAGTATTAACGTAAGGTGGTAATACTGTTATTTTTAAATGACAACTGAGAAAAGCCTAAAACATTCACAATTTTGCCCACTGCAATATCAACACAAATACGTCTAGCTTCATATATGACTGTTGTGGACAGGTAGTACACCACAAGTAGTATATTAGTGCAACACCAAGACATCTAGCTTCAGGTACAGTTGTTGTGGACTGGAGTAGTATTAGTAAGACTACAGTGGTAACTTCATTCACAGGCTCTGGTTGACAGTTTCTCTGCAGAGAAGTTGTCATTTAGTTGTTAAGTCATGTCGGACCCCCTGGACTGTAGTCCACTTGGTTCCACTGTCCATGCGATTTCCCAAGCAAGAATACTGGTTATTGAAAAGGGTTGCCATTTCTTTCTCCAGGGTATCTTCTCGACCCAAGCATAGAACCCGTGTCTCCTGCATTGGCAGGTGGGTTCTTTACCACTGAGCCACCTGGGAAGCCCCTGTAGGGAACTAGTCACTGATTATTTCCTTCTTTAAAGATTTAACTGAGGTAGTGTTATCTAGAAGTATTCTATCTCTGTTGGCAAGTTTTGCTTTAGTCATCCAAATATAAAAGAAAATTTGAATTGGTAAATGAGAGTCAGAGATAACATTTGTATAAAGTAAATTTCTTCCTTATACTTATCTACAGTGATGGTTTCTATTATATTGAAAGACATTTCTCAAGTACAAGGATATGTGAATACTTTCCATTGCTGCTGATAGTATCAAAGAGAGGCTGAGAAATGTGTATTTAAGTCCTCAGCTAGATTGTGAATCTGGAAGGTATGTGTTAGAGTTAACACCTTTATGGCTCCAACTTTCAGAATTCTTATGTTCTTCCTGTAGAAAAAACAAACAAACATATTATTAATAAGGATTTGAAACTCTTTCACATTGATGTATATGTGTCTGGTAAATTGTCTTTGGTTTTAAGTCTGGAAATTGAGTTTCTTGCCCTGGTTTGAGATGACTTCCTCACCAAGTTGATTGCCCCTCTAAACCTCTATTTCCTCAAATATAAAACAAAGGAATTGTTTATCATGGTGATTTTTCAAATATACTAGAATTACACAGAGAGTTTGTGGACATATGGACCTACAGTTGCCAAAACCTTGGTCATAGAAATTGTGATTCAGTAGAACTGAGGTAGATCCCAGGTGATTCTAAGTTCAATTTGGATTCAAATTCAGATTCAAGTTCAGATTCAAAGTTCAACAGTTTGAAATTGCAAACCTAGATAGACTCCAAGGCTACTTCTAGCATGAAAATTCTAGAATTCAAAGATTTAACTGAGAAGTCTTCTGACATTAAATTATGATCACAGATATTTTTATGGTCCCATAAATAGCCAACCATCTATTAATGACAAAATAATAACTAATGCTTTATTGAGATCTTATTCTGTGCCTGAGACTCTGCTAAATACTTTATATGTGTTTTCATGCAACCCTTGTAACAGTCCCAGGAAGTAAGAACCTTTACTATTCTCATTACAGAGATGGTAAATTTTAGAAACAGAAATACAAAAATGATAGTGTGGCAAATACCTTCAGAGTATTTGTTACCTATTGGGCATTATAACATTATATATTCTTAAAAATTACCTATAAATTTATTTACAACACTATGGCTAGTACTATTATTATTATTATCCCTTCTTTATGGATGAGGAGTCCAAAGAACAGAGAGGTTAAGTAATTTGTACTGCTGCTGCTGCTGTTGCTGTCACTTCAGCTGTGTCCGACTCTGTGCAACCCCATAGATAGCAGCCCACCAGGCTCCCTGTCCCTGGGATTCTTAGCAACCCCATAGACTGCAGGCCTACCAAGCTCCTCTGTCCATGGGATTTTCCAGGCAACAGTACCAGAGTGGGTTGCCATTGCCTTCTCTGAATTTGTACTAAATTTGCACAACTATTAAGTGACAGTCTAGGGATTTACACACAGGCAGTCTGGCTCTAGAATACATACTTTTAATAAAAACAATTAATACATGCAGACATGTGTACTCAGAAATGTCTGGTAACCACCCCAAGTTTGTGTAGCAAATAAGAAGGTATCACTGAAATTAAATACTCACCTAATTTTATTTCAGAGCCCCTATACACAATTACTACTATATTAGAGATGCTTGGAAGCAATAAGCTCTACGAAGTTAGTGGTGGAATGTAGAAAATTCAAGGGTATTGAACTAGGAGTGCCATGTTTAGGAAGAGAGAGTATCTATAATCAAACAATATGTCTGCAGAGACAGAAAATCACAAAAATAAGATAGAAACAGATTGTGTTCTTTGAATTCTTATATCCCATCTCTTGAATTCTTTCTTATTCTATTTCCTCAAACACGCAGTTATTAAGAACAGAGCACAGCTGAAAGATTTCATCTCACATCTTCCTCTAATACTGAATGGAGCAACTTTATAAAAGGACAATTTGGATTTTATTGAGTGTCTACTATGTGCCCAGCATCACATTATATTCATAGCTCTTCACTTTTTCGATTCAGAGTCATTTTACATAAAAATTACTAGGACCACAAATAGTTTTTGTTTATGTGGCTTACATAACAAAAAACACTTATTATAATTTAAAAGGAAAGTCTTAAAAACATTTATTAATCCATGTGAAAAGAAAAATAAACTATTATTCATAATATATTTTATGAAAATTAATCTTATTTTCCAAAACAAGCAATTACTTATTACTGAGAAAAATAGCATTTCTTAACATACTTGCAAATATATTTAATGTCTGGCTTAGCAGAATTCAGCTGGGTTTTCATATATGTTTATGCATTTAATTTGTTATATCACATATATGTGGTCACTAGAAAATTCCATGGTACACTTGGTGGAGTGAAAGTAGTTTTGAACTTCTGAAAGAATATCTGGGACCACTAGAGACCCCTGAACCACACTTTGAGAGTAATTACAAAAGATATTGTCTGTCAATAATAATGGAAAGGATAAGTATTAAAATTACCATATAAAGAAATCTTAAAGTCAACAATAAAAAGAAAATGAAAAGATCAAAGGATTTGAAGAGCCATTTCTGATAAGAATGTATTTAGTTCAGTTCCGTTCAGTCACTCAATTGTGTCCGACTACTTGAGATCCCATGGACCACAGCAGGCCAGGCCTCCCTGTCCATCACTAACTCCTGGAGTTTACTCAAATTCATGTCCATTGAGTAGGTGATGCCATCCAACCATCTCATCCTTGGCCATCCCCTTCTCCTCCTGCCCTCAATCTTTCCCAGCATCAGGGTCTTTTCAAATGAGTCAGTTCTTCACATCAGGTGGCCAAAGTATTGGAGTTTCAGCTTCAGCATCAGTCCTTCCATGAATATTCAGGACTGATTTCCTTTAGGATGGACTGGTTGGATCTCCTTGCAGTCCAAGGGACTCTCAAGAGTCTTCTCCAACACCACAGTAAAAAAGCATCAATTCTTGGGCACTCAGCTTTCTTTATAGTCCAACTCTCACATCCATATGTGACTACTGGAAAAACCATAGGTCTGACCAGATGGACCTTTATTAAACTAATGTCTCTGCTTTTTAACATGCTATCTAGATTGGTCATAACTTTTCTTCCAAGGAGTAAGCGTCTTTTAATTTCATGGCTGCAGTGATTTTGGAGCCCAAAACAAATCTGTCACTCTTTCCACTGTTTCCCCATCTATTTGCCATGAAGTGATGGGACCAGATGCCATGATCTGTGTTTTCTGAATGTTGAGTTTTGAGCCAACTTTTTCACTCTCCTCTTTGACTTTCATCAAGAGGCTCTTTAGTTCTTCAGTTTCTGCCATAGGGTTGGTGTCATCTGCATATCTGAGGTTATTGATATTTCTCCCAGCAATCTTGATTCCAGCTTGTGCTTCCTCCAGCCCAGCATTTCTCATTATATAGTCTGCATATAAGTTAAATAAGCAGGGTGACAATATACAGGCTTGAGGTACTCCTTTTCCTATTTGGAACCAGTCTGTTGTTCCATGTCCAGTTCTAACTGTTACTTCCTGACCTGCATACAGATTTCTCAAGAGGCAGGTCAGGCGGTCTGGTATTCCCATCTCTTTAAGAATTTTCCACAGTTTTTTGTGATCCACACAGAAAAAGGCTTTGGCATAGTCAATAAAGCAGAAATGGATGTTTTTCTGGAGCTCTCTAGCTTTTTTTATGATCCAGTAGATGTTGGCAATTTGATTTCTCTGCCTTTTCTAAATCCAGATTGGACATCTGGACATTCACAGCTCATGTAATGTTGAAGCTTGGCTTGGAGAATTTTGAGATTAGTTTGCTAGCGTGTGAGATGAGTGCAATTGTGCAGTATTTTGAGCATTCTTTGGCATTGCCTTTCTTTGGGATTGGAATGAAAACTGACCTTTTCCAGTCCTGTGGCCACTGCTGAGTTTTCCAAAAATGTCTAGTAAGGGCATCAAAAGATGTTAAACATCATTACTTCCAGGGAAGTGCAGCTGAAAACTATAATGAGATATCACTTCATGCTCATAAAATGTATAAACTTTAAAATGACAACAGTATTGGTATGCATGTGAAGGGACTGGAACCCTTATACATCGCTGGTAATTTGTTTTCCAAAGTAGTTTCACCGTTTTACAATTTAAGAATTCCTCAAAATATTAAACATAGAGTTACAATGTTGCTGTTGTTCAGCTGCTCATTTGTGTCTGACTTTTTGCCACCCCATGTACTGCAGCACACGCCAGTCTTCCCTCTCTTTCACCATTTCCCGGAGCTTGCTCAAACTTATGTCCATTGAATCAGTGTTGCAATCCAACCATCTCATCCTCTGTCATCCCCTTCTTCTACTGCCTTCATTCTTTCCGGTATCAGGGTCTTTTCTGATGAGTTGGCTCTTCCCATCAGGTAGCCAAAGTACTGTAGTTTCAGCTTCAGCATCAGTCCTTCCAATGAATATTCAGGGTTGATTTCCTTTAGGACTGATTTGTTTGATCTGTTTGTAGTCCAAAGGCTTCTCAAGAGTCTTCTCCAACACCACAGTTCAAAAGCATCAATTATTTGGTGCTCAGCCTTTTTTATGGTCTAACTTTCACATCCATACATGACTACTGGAAAAACCACACCTTTGACTAGACAGAACTTTGTTGGCAAAGTAATGTCTCTGCTTTTTAATACACTGTCTAGGTTTGTCATTTTCCTTCAAGAAGTGACTGTCTTTTAATTTCATAACTGCAGTCACCATCTGCAGTGATTTTTGAGCCCAAGAAAATCAAGTCTATTATTTTTTCCATTGCTTCCCCATCTATTTGCCATGAAATGAAGGTGCAGGATGACATGATCTCAGTTTTTTTTTTTTTTAATTAATTTATTTTTTAATTGAAGGATAATTGCTTTACAGAATTTCATTGTTTACTGTCAAACCTCAACTAAATCAGCCATAGGTATACATATAGCCCTCACTTTTGAACGTCCTTCCCATCTTCTTCCCGATCCCATCCCTCTAGGTTATACAGAGCCCCTGTTTGAGTTTCCTGAGCCATACAGCAAATTCCCATTAGCTATCCATTTTACATATGGTAATGTAAGTTTCCATGTTACTCTTTCCTTACATCTCACCCTCTTCTCCCCTTTCCCCATGTCCATAAATCTATTCTCTATGTCTGTTTCTCCACTGCTGCCCTGTGAATAAGTTCTTCAGTACCATTTTTCTAGATTCTGTATACATGCATTAGAATATGATATTTACATTATAGTGTACTAACATATATATATGGAATTTAGAAAGATTGTAATGACAACCCTATATGCAAAACAGAAAAAGAGACACAGATGTACAGAACAGACTTTTGGACTCTGTGGGAGAAGGTGAGGGTGGGATGTTTCGAAAGACCAGCATGTATATTATCAAGGGTGAAACAGATCACCAGCCCAGGTTGGATGCATGAGACAAGTGCTCGGGCCTGGTGCACTGGGAAGACCCAGAGGAATCGGGTGGAGAGGGAGGTGGGAGGGGGCATCGGGATGGGGAATACATGTAACTCCATGGGTGATTCATGTCAATGTATGACAAAACCCACTGAAATGTTGTGAAGTAATTAGCCTCCAACTAATAAAAATAAATGAAAAAAAAAATTAAAAAATAAAATAAATGCCCAAAGTCAAAAAAAAAAAAAAAGAATATGATATTTATCTTTCTCTTTCTATCTTCACTCTGTATAATAGGTTCTAGGTTCATTCATCTCATTAGAACTGACTCAAATGTGTTCCTTTTAATGGCTGAGTAATATTCTATTGTGTATATGTACCACAACTTCTTTATCCATTCATCTGTCAATGGACATCTAGGTTGTGTCTATGTTCTAGCTATTGTAAATAGTGATGCAGTGAACAATGGGATACATGTGTCTTTTTCAATTTTGGTTACCTCAGGGTATATGCGTAGGAGTGGGATTTCTGGGTCATATGGTGCTTTTATTCCTAGTTTTTTAAGGAATCTCCATACCATCTTCCATAATGGCTGTATCAATTTACATTCCCACCAACAGTGAAAGAGCATTCCCATTTCTCCACACCATCTCCAGCATTATTGTTTGTTGACTTTTTGATGATGGTCATTCTGACCAGTATGAGGTGATATCTCATTGTAGTTTTAATTTACATTTCTCTAATAATGATCCACGTTGAGCATCTTTTCATGTGTTTGTTAGCCATCTGTATGTCTTCTTTGGAGAAATGTCTGTTTAAGTCTTTTTCCCATGTTTTGATTAGATTGTTTGTTTTTCTGGCATTGAGTTTCTCATCTTATATTTAGGTCTCTAATCCATTTTGAGTTATCTTTGTGTATGGTGTCAGGAAGTGTTCTAAATTCATTCATTTATATGTAGCTGTCCAGTTTTCCCAGCACCATTTATTCAAGAAGCTGTCTTTGCCCCTCTGTATATTCTTGCCTTCTTTGTCAAAAATAAGGAACCCATAGGTGCAGAGACTGAGGTAAACTTGGAGAAAGCTAGAAGGGGCCTGGAGATATGTTTGAGACAAAGCATCTTGGAGATGAAAGGTTCCAAGGCCTCAGGAGGTCAACATGGGGTGGGACATCAGGAGGCAGCCCTCATAAGTGACAGATAGGGAGGGTACATATGTTGACCAATGCCTCTCCTGGAGACACCTGGATAGTCACAGGCAAGTCTGACTCAGTATCTTTTGATGTTATATTAGGTTTTCATATATATATATCCAAATGTGAATATCACTAAGAACCTACACATTAATAAATTTTTATGAACATCAAATTTGATCTTGACAGTGTTCTAGATTTGGGGAATATTGTTAGTTTGTTCTTCAGTCACTAAGTCATGTCCGATTCTTCATGACTCCATAGAGTGCAACATGCCAGGCTTCTCTGTCCTTCACTATCTCTTGGAGTTTGCTCAAACTCATGTCCATTGAGTTGATGATGACATCCAATCATATCATCCTCTGTCACCCTCTTCTCCTCCTCTTTCCAATCTTTCCCAGTATTAGAGTCTTTTCTAATGAGTTGGCTCTTCACATCAGGTGGCCAAAGTACTGGAGTTTCAGCATCAATTCTTCCAATGAATATTTCCTTTAGGATTGACTGGTTTGATCTCCTTGCAGTCCAAGGGACTCTTAAGAGTCTTCTCTAGCATCATAGTTGGAAATCATCAATTCTTCAGTGCTCAGCCTTCTTTATGATCCAACTCTCACATCCATACATGATGACTGGAAAAACCATAACTTTGAATAGACAGCCCTTTGTCAGCAAAGAAATGTCTCTGCTTTTTAAGATGCTGTCTAGGTTCATCATAGCTTTTCTTCCAAGGTGTAAGTGTCTTTTAATCTCATGGCTATAGTCACCATCTGCAGTGATTTTGGAGCCTAAGAAAATAAAATTGTCACTCTTTCCACATTATCTTCATCTATCCTGCATGAAGTGTTAGAACCAGATGCCGTGATCCTAAGTTTTGAATGTTTAGTTTTAAGTCCACTTTTTCACTCTCTTGATGAGCCTCTTTCACCCTCACCAAGAGGCTCTTGGGGAATATAGCAGTGAACAGACATATAAAATCTCTCAAGTAACTTATATTGTAACTATAAAATACAGATAATAAATACATATAAAACAAACATGATAATATCTTATAATGATATAAACAACAAAGTTTATATAATTAAGAAATAGAAATGCAAAAAAACCAAACTGGCTGTCTGAGGAGGCCTTACAAATAGCTGTGAAAAGAAGAGAAGCAAAAAGCAAAGGACAAAGGGAAAAATAGACCCATTTGAATGCAGAGTTCCAAAGAATAGCAAGGACAGATAAGAAAACCTTCTTCAGCAATAAATGCAGAGAAATAGAGGAAACAATAGAATGGGAAAGACTAGAGATCTCTTCAAGAAAATTAGAGATACCAAGGGAACATTTCATGCAAAGATGGGCTCAATAAAGGGCAGAAATGGTATGGACCTAACAGAAGCAAAAGATATTAAGAAGAGGTGGCAAGAAAACACAGAAACACTGTACAAAAAAGATTTTCATCACCCAGATAATCACGATGGTTTGATCACTCACACTCACCTGGAACCAGACATCCTGGAATGTGAAGTCAAGTGGGCCTTAGGAAGCATCACTATGGACAAAGCTAGTGGAGGTGATGGAATTCCAGTTGAGCTATCTCAAATCCTAAAAGATGATGCTGTGAAAGTGCTGCACTCAATATGTCAGCAAATTTGGAAAACTCAGCAGTGGCCACAGGACTGGAAAAGGTCCATTTTCATTCCAATCCCAAAGAAAAGCAATGCCAGAGAATGCTCAAACTACTGCACAATTGCACTCATCTCACACGCTAGTAAAGTAACGGTCAAAATTCTCCAAGCCAGGCTTCAGCATACGTGAACCATGAACTTCCAGATGTTCAAGCTGGTTTTAGAAAAGGCAGAGGAATCGGATCAAATTACCAACATCCTATGAATCATCGAAAGAGCAAGAGAGTTCCAGAAAAACATTTATTTCTGCTTTATTGACTACACCAAAGCCTTTGACTGTGTGGCTCACAATAAACTGTGGAGAATTCTGAAGGAAATGGGAATACCAGACCACCTGACCTGCTTCTTGAGAAATCTGTATGCAGGTCAGGAAGCAACAGTTAGAACTGGACATGGAACAATAGACTGGTTCCAAATAGGAAAAGGAGTACTTCAAGCCTGTATATTGTCACCCTGCTTATTTAACCTATATGCAGACTATATAATGAGAAATGCTGGGCTGGAGGAAGCACAAGCTGGAATCAAGATTGCCAGGAGAAATATCAATAACCTCAGATGTGCAGATGACACCACCCTTATGGCTGAAAGTGAAGAACTAAAGAGCCTCTTGATGAAAGTGAAAGAGGAGAGTGGAAAAGTTGGCTTAAAGCTCAACATTCAGGAAACTAAGATCATGACATCCGGTCCCATCACTTCATGGCAAATAGATGGGGAAATAGTGACAGACTATTTGGGGGGGAGGGGGCCTCCAAAATCACTACAGATGGTGATTGCAGCCATGAAATTAAAAGACGCTTACTCCTTGGGAGGAAAGTTATGACCAACCTGGACAGCATATTAAAAAGCAGAGACATTACTTTGCCTACAAAGGTCCATATAGTCAAGGCTATGGTTTTTACAGTAGTCGTGTACGGATGTGAAAGTTGGACTATAAGGAAAGCTGAGCACCAAAGAATTGATGCTTTTGAAGTGTGGTGTTGGAGAAGACTCTTGAGAGTCCCTTGGACTGCAGGGAGATCCAACCAGTCCATCCTAAAGGAGATCAGTCCTGGGTGTTCATTAGAAGGACTGGTGTTGAAGCTGAAACGCCAATACTTTGGCCACCTGATGGGAAGAGCTGACTCATTTGTAAAGACCCTGATGTTGGGAAGGATTGAGGGCAGGTGGAGAAGGGGATGGCCAAGGATGAGATGGTTGGATGGCATCACCTACTCAATGGACATGGGTTTGGGCAGACTCCAGGAGTTGGTGATGGACAGGGAGGCCTGGCATGTTGTGGTTCATGGGGTCACAGAGTCAGACATGACTGAGCCACTGAACTTAACTGAACTGAAATAACAAAGACGAATTCATAAGACAAGAAGTGGTACTGACTGAGGGAAGGAAAGGTGTCCCTTTAGCTATGATGATGAGCAAAAGCTTCCATGATGGGATAATAGTTAACTAAGGTGATTTTTAATCTAAAAACAAGGAGTAAGCTTTGTGAACAGGTAAGGAAGTATTCTCCAGAAAGAAGAGCAAGTTGAAAAGATTAAGATGGATAAGAAGTTGGTGTCTTGTGTAAAACATATAGGGGAAAGAGCTGGAATTAAGCGTACAATATTCAGAATAAAACAAAATGCCATTGAACAGGCAATCAGGGGCTTCATTGCATAGAGCATTGTGGGTTATGATTTATGCTTTCTGAAAAGCTAACATTATATAAATCAGATTCTACAGAACAAAAATGGAAACAGATGGACTGATTCAGAGGCTGTTGCAACAGTTCAGGTGAGAGGTCATGGTGGGTTAGCCTTGAAAGTAAATAGATTGAGAATATACTTTGAAGACATAGCCAATAAGACTTGCAAATGAATTTGATATGAAGGCAGAATAGGGGTGGTTTGACGTAGATATGAATCAAGGACGATTTCTAGATCTTTGGCTTAAACATTTGGTACATAGTGAAACTTGTTACTGAAATGAGGACTGTCAAAAGCAGGTTTAGGAGGAAGGTAACAAATGTTCTATTTTCAGTGTTGTAAGTTTGGATGTGTTAAGCTCCCAAGTGGAAATGTCAAGTAGGTTGTCAAATATATATTTGGACCTCAGGGAGAAAGTCAAGACTGGGGGTAAAAAAAAAAAAATGCATTTGTCATCATATAATTTCATTTGCTTTTATCTGGTGACATTATTCTATTTGAAAAATATTTGGCTTGTTTATCTAAGGCCCCAATTACTGAATGTTTAAAGGTTCTAATGGACCCTTCAGTTTCCCAGGCTACAACTGAACACAGGCGAGGATGGGGTGCCCTCTGCTGGAAAATCGACAGGCACACTGGGGTACAGACATGCTAAAATAGGGATTAAACACTTCACCAACAGGTTATAGGAGGGACAGCCCCAGGAAAATAATACATGAATTAGGCAAGATGTTAAGGAGAAACATGGAATGGGGGGTAACTGGTACAAAGTGGAGAATGCATGTTGTTTAATAAAAATGATGTTTAATTCTAGCTGAAAGTTATATGAAGAATGCAGGCCTGGTTTTGAGAGAGATAATTTATATACTAATAAAATTTTTTTCTAATTTGTAAATATTGGTTGCTAATCATATTACAACACCAGTTAAAATTATGCAGTAATAGATGTCTGTGGATAAGATTGATGGACAAGAGCAATGTCAATATCCTGGTTGTAATACTTCATTATTGTTTCACAAGATGTGATGATTAGGGAGACCTGGGTTAAGCGTACACAGGATCTCTCTCTTATCTATCACAGTTGCATAGGAGTTTATTATTAAACCAAAATAGTTTAGTTTTAAAAATCTATTAATTTTTCTGTCAATCAAACTCAGCCCAAAGAGTACTAGTTTCCAGCTTTTAAGGAAAGAGGATATACAAAGTGGTGCAGTTTGAAAAGGTAGCCCCTGAAATCCTGCTATGAAAGAAGTGGGGTGTTTACGCTGGCCTGATTATCAACTTAAATCCTAGGCACATCTCTTATGAGAAATGGAGCTCTGGTTCCTTGCTCCCAAGCACTAATGCTGGTTCCACTTCTTGGGGCCAAGTGGGCACAATATGGGCAATGTGTGGGGGTGGGGGTGGTTGCTAAAATGTAATACTAAATTCTGAGAAATTATATACTGCTCTCTGGTCCTCACCTGCCAATCTTTGAAACAATGCTTTGTATATTTCCTCAAAGAGTGGAATTTATGAGGAAGGAAATATAGTGAAAGGGAATTTTTTTTTTTTAATTTCTATGTGATTTGGGAAAAAATAAAGAATAAATACACCTCCTTCACAATTTTAAACACTTTTGAATCTTTCTGAAATTCCTGTTAATTTTGGGGTGAATGAGATTTTTTTACTTCTACATACTCAGTTTAATCATCAATTTTTCCTCAAGGTATCATATGAAATGCAAAGCAGTCTTAAAACTCCCAGTCTACCTAGTACATTTACTTTGTTTCCAAAGCGGTTTTTTTATTGCTTTTGAAAAAATACAATACAATATTGTCCCTAATGTTTACAGCCACCTTTTCAAAACTGTATTCAGAAGTCAAGTTTAGAAACACCCACTTATGCCATAGGGAGTTTTATCTTTGCCGAACACCAGTATGCATGTTTCAAAAAGTACTCTTCCAGCAGAAAGTTTAATTATGAAGCCATTAAGTATTATTTCTGAACTTCCATCTTATCCCTGCTGTGTTCCCAAATCATTTTGACTCCAGGAATGTACAAATCTTAGTTTCAATAAATTCAGAGAATAGACATTTGGGCCTTTAAGACCTTGGGGAATAATAGTGAATGCATTAACTGGTCTGTAACATGTAATTATGTATCCACAATTCCATTTCCTTTGGTCTTTCATCAAAAGCTGATGAGAGGCAACTGTCAGTAGGAGAAGACTGCTTACTTGAGTGGTATATCTATTATTTACACAGTAATAGTGTCAAAGAGTTCTAAACTAACACAAATGCTTTATTTTAACTGAAGGGAAACACTGTACCAGTTGAATAACGATAAATTAATAGCGTTGAATCCTCCTGGATTTTCATTTTTAAAGACAGAAAATGACAGATTTGGGAAGATATCAATAGCAAAGCAAAATCTGAAGTAATGAAAGAACAGTTGCTAAAGAAGGGGTCACCTGCCTTTACCATCAATCTATTTAAAAACTCACATTTAAAAACCATGTGAGATGCACAAAGAAAAGTTCTCCTGACACTATGTCCCGACTCCTTTTGGCTACTTAGTGTTGTGACAATACCAGGGAGATAGAGACTAGTTTGACTTTCAGAATCCTATGCAATTTTATTGAGCTCAGTTACTGATGTAGATGTTGTTACCACAGAAAGAGGTTTTTGCCAATGGCTCAGTGGGTAAAAGAATCTGCCTGCAATGCAGGAGATGTGGGTTTGATCCCTGGGTCAGGAAGATCCCCTGGAGAAAGACATAACAACCCACTCCAATATTCTTGCCCAAAAAATCCCATGGACAGAGGAGCCTGGCAGCTTACAGTCCAAGGGATCACAAAGAGTCAGACACACCTGAGCGCACACACATACATCTACTTATACTTGTATCACAGAAATAGATGTTATATATTTTTTTAATCTATATATTTATATATATTTACTAATTAAATTAATTAAATCTTAGAGCAAAGTGATATTGTGGTGGTGGCTGTTTGCATTTGCTGTTCCCTTGGCCTAGACCACAACTCTCTCAAATTGTTGCATGACTGGTTTCTTTTCACATTCAGATCTTTGCTTGAATTATGCTTTTTCAAAGAGATCACACACAGACACACAGTATACATTCCGTTACCTTGTTTTACTTGGCACTTTGTATCTATCTCTATCTGAAGTTGTCTCTACCTGAGATTAAATCACATAGTATTTTGTTATCCATCTATTGTCTGTTTGTTTCCCCATTATTTTTCCCTTTATCTGTTTTATTCACTGTGTCTCTCCAGAACTCATACACTTGTTGCTTAATGGTGTTAAATAGAATGAATTAACAGGAAAAGCCAAATAAGCCTATATATGTTTAAATCCACTTAATTTTGATGGGAGGTGGGGATTGATAAAGCTTGAGCTTAAAGAAAACGTAACAGAGGGAATGGATTTCTGTTTTAAATGAGACATGGGCTATAATTACTCTCTCAAATAATAGCTATGATTTGAAAATGAGTTATCTCTTTTATATCAGGTTTCATATCTTCAAAAATGGCCAAACTCTTAAGTGACTGCAACTGGTTGGCCAAAGAGTTTTTGGTTAGGATGCTGTTAGACAACCTGTCAAGGGTCAGCACATAAATGAGAACCTTTTTCAACCTGTGCATAAATCCAGGCATGAGTATGAGAACTCAGTTTATACAAGTATATGCAGAAAACTGACCAGAGAAGTTAACAGGCCTATCCAAAATTCTCTGTGGCTACAAACTTTAAACAGAAAAGAAAAGCTCTCTAGAAGAACTGTCATGGGAAGTTCATTCATCTGTAGAGAGATGAGAATTTTTTTCCCATATCCAAAGAGAAATTTGCTGGGTTTTATTTTAGGTTCACAAGTCAGTGATGTTTAGAATTTTCAAAACAATTTTCCCTCTTATCTGATAAATAAGAAGGCCTGAACTAAGGTAGAGTCATGGGTATGCCAACAAAGAATTTTTAATTATTCATTCTTCTGCTTAGATTCATTATTGCTAAACAAGTATGTACTCAAAGAGAATTATGCCCATAATTTCAGACTCTTGCTGGGACAATCTGGGGACTCATTAAGGAAGCATAACCGAATTGAGTCATTTCTCCCTAAAAAATGGTGGAGTGGTTGTGCTCAAATGGCATTTATATTCAGTGATACAGAATTAATGGCAGTGCCACTGTTCATAAGGAGATAGCAGTATATCACTAGTCCCAAGTATTGATTTGTTATTGTTGTTTAGTCACCAAGTCGTGTCCAACTCTTTGCAACCCCATGGACTGTAGCCTGCCAGGCTCCTCTGTCCATGGGATTTCCCTGGCAAGAATACTGGAGTTGGTTGCCATTTCCTTCTCCAGGGGATTTTTCCAGATCAGGGATTGAACCTGATGCTCCTGCATTAGCAGGTGAATTCTTTACCACTGAGCCACTGGGGAAACCCAGTTCCAAGTACTGATATTTTTAGCATTTATAATCAAGCTATGTTTGAGTAGAAATACAACTTCCAGTGAGTAACAAAGAAGAAAATAAATATGTTTTGGAGTTGCACTTATGAATAAAACCTGGTTTTCTCCTAAGCTAAGTATATTTAGCTTTAGATCTGTGTATCTAAAGTCACAATTCTTTTTGGCTCCCACATCTCTTCCCTGCTTGAAGCTGCCATTTGACACTCTAAGGCCATTTGTTTTAGGATATAGAGAGCAGGAGGCTTTTACCTACAAAAAATGAAAACAGGACTCCCAATTCTTGCCCAGCATTTTTACCAATGCTAGGCAGAATGAGCAATAATGCAACACAAAACTTTATTATATTATTGTTATCCTTTAGCTTTGTGAAAAGGTAACCATTGGGTTGTTACAATTACAGAGAACATTTCTTGCTTCACTGCTCTGTGTTGAGCTGATCTGACTGGAGTAAGGTGTTTACATTTTCTTCTTCGGATAATGATTCAAGAAAGTAATCCTATTGACTCTATATATTACAAAGTAAAAGTGATTATTTTAGGGTCTGTGAAATTCCAGACAGTGATATCCAGGTGTAGCCCACAATGCATACCAAATCTCTTCTCTGTTTGCCCTGAATGAGGGACTTTTGTAATTTTTTCAAATATTTTTGTGTTAGCACACATTTCCTAATTTTTTGCACATGCAATTGAAAGCATTTCCATTTCAGTTTGAAGTTATGAAATGAACTCTTGAAGAACACACCCAGAGATTATATTATAATAATGTAATTGTCTGTTAATGTAGGAATTGACATGAGATAAATTTAATAATAATAAATACTGCAAGGAAAAGAGATTAGCTTTATAAACTCATAAAAGTAAGACAAATTCATGTCAAGTAAGTGTTTTTCCCAATTACTTTTGCTTTTTACTAAAAATAATTATTCTTCCCTTGATATGTTAAATGTTCTGTTTTTCAGTAGGATAAGCTAACTTCATATAGACTAAGAACAAATTAGGTTTTAGACACAGAGTTGAGAAAACTTCAGCAAACACTGATCCTAGACTGGTAATTGCTTCAAGTAGCTATCTCCTTTAGTTACAGTGAAGCTTTTATCATTGTTAAGGAAGATAAAATATATTTCTAAAATCCTGAGTGAATGTAGGAAAAAGCTCAGCTTTAACTAACACCGTGCTTTTAGTTCTTTTAAAGAATTATAGGACTACAAGATGATAGATTTTGTGTGCACTTTGCCAGTGTAAAACTCTTCTATTTTTGACTCAACTTTCTTGCAGAATCCAGGGAAAATAAATGGTTTTCAATAATGACAGCTAGGGAATCATCAAAGGTTAACCCACTTTTTCCTTAAAACTAGTTAATAGACACCAAAAGAAAAACATGTGGACAGAGAATTTAAAAAGTAATAATTGAAAAAGCAAGACAAGTCTCAGTCAACTCTCCTCCTCCAAGGTTAGCAGATAAAATAAAATTGAATCGAAAGAGGAAATTCTACCCACATATTTTGGACAACACATTGAGCTTAGGGAGATAACACTTAAATCTCTGCACATGTGGTGGCCTCTACAGTTAGTTACAGATTTCTGGGCCTGGAACTGCAAGTTAATAGACTGTGAAAGGAAAGAATAACCATGAGATGAGACAGCTGATGCATCAGCAGCTATTAGGATTGAAAATAAGGAATAACTATTCCCTCTTACTTCCTAGGATGCTATAAGCCTTCAGATTTCAAAAGAGAGCAAATTTATGGTGACAGTATAGATGGAAGAAGAGAGATTTCTAAGAGCAATTTCTATGACATCCTTCATTTAAACAGGGACTTTGGAAGAGCAGAAAAGGATGCTAGAGGTGACACAGTATTTTGGTTTCAGTTTTTTAATGCTTTGGAGATAGCTTTATTTCTCTTTGAGGTGTTAAGTTAAATATTACCTTTCTATTTAAAAAAATTTAATTGAAGTATAGTTGATTTACAATGTAGTACTGATTTCAGGTGTGTAGCAAAGTGATTCAAATACATATTCTCTTTTCAGGCTCTTTTTCCTTATAGGTTATTATAAGATATTGAGTACAGATCCCTGTGCTATATAGTAGGTCCTTGTTGTTTATCTATTTTATGTATAGTAGTGTGTATCTGTTAATCTCAAACTCCAAATTCATACTTGCCCAAATATCACCTTTCTAAATACAGGACAATTCAGTTTAGATTTTTTAAAAAGTAAGGATTTGAGGGTAAGTCTTTGATAGTAAATGTGTTCTGCTAAAAATTAAAATGATGACATAAATATTATCTAAGATATATAGGTGTTAGGGGAAAAGCAGAGGAGTATGCCCCAGTTTTCCTTTAACTTGGCTATCCAAGAACTATACATTCCAGCTTTTATAATAAGAAGAATGAAACCAGTTTATTCCAAGCTTTCTTCCAACTCTATCGGTAGAAACAGCTTGAGTTCTGACCTGACGTTCTCAGAGTTCAAACTATCTGTTTCAGTGATTAAATATTCTAGGTCTTTTTCCACAGCAAATCTGAATGCTAGGAAACAGTGACCAATCCTACTAATTCCTCAAGGAAAAAAATGTGTACCCCGTGAAATTTATTCCCAGAAGAAATACAATTTCCATGTATCCTTCTTGAAAAGTATTAGAGAACATACGTCACACTATCATGGACTTCACATTTTGTTAGGAGGGTAGATGCAATGTGAAGTATTGTTACTTTAAAACCAAATATGCAAGGACACTTTAGGAGGTTTTACCTTGATTGTGGTGATAGTATTGTAAGTGCTTGCATATGTCCAAATTCATCAAATTGTGCACAATAAATATATGCAGTTATTTATCTATCAACTATACCATAATAAAACTATTTTCTAAAAAGTCAGTGAAGCAAGAAATGAAACCATGGTAATAGAAAAGAATGATAGTATCCCAAACCTTGACAGAGTTAGAAAAGGGAAGGTAAAAGAGGATGAAGGATAGATGGATCACAAAAAGTATTCCCAATTTTTCAGTTCTCCCTGGATTCAGGCCATTGCTTTATAACTCTTCAGTGATTTCACATTGAGCCTGAAGCATTCTGTCTCATCTAATCTGTACTCAGCTAAGTTAAATTCTTTAATCAAAAGCATTATATATGTATGCATATGTATATATATGTATACACATATATGTGCATGTACACAAATAAATAAAATTTATTGCATAGATATTATCTTGGGGGTTGGGAAAATCAGAATAGATACAGGCAGAATATAGAATGTAATGTACTCAATTATTTTTCCTTGTTAATTTGCTATATATACTCAAAAGTTCAAGGATTAAAACAATTCTTTTGAAATTCCCTGTTTTTAAAAACTTGTAATGCTTAAATGAACTATTTATAGCTTAAATGGCCTAAGTTAAAACTTAGGCTGATATCTCTAAAGAAATGTATTTATCACTAATTTCTTTTCTGAACTACACAGCCTCCATTTGCAGTTACAAAATAAACAGATTATGTTTTTCTCAATAAACAATGGAGTCAAGAAAGCTCTTCTCCTTATAATACCCTTGACAAAGAAGATTTAAAGTTGTGTGGGAAAAATTAAAGCACAGGAGAAATTTTAGCAAGGCAGCATATATATAGTGTCTTAGATTTATTGAAGAAAATTGTAATGATGGGAAATGCATATAAACAGAATTTGTTTCAAAATTTTATAAACAGAAACAGCAATGATAATTGTATTATGTAATATATATTTCATGATATACAAATAATTCATAAAAGCAAAATTATACCCTTGAGTTTATAAAATTGATATTTGCCCTGGAGAATTATTATAGAAAATAATTCCCACTTTTTTTCTTTCCTTGCCTGCACAAACCATGCTCATCTACTCAAGAGTGTTCTAGGAAAATAGCAAGAAACTTTTTAAAGTTACTTGTTATCGGTGAAAAAAGGAATGCTTATTAAAATATAGCAAGTTCACATTTCTAAGAGTAAGCATATATGTTGTTTACATAATAGTTCAGTAGTACATTCTGTTATCCACTATACCACTATCTCCTATCTAAGTAGATTCAAGCAGAACTCATAAAAGAAGTCATATGATCATACATAATCACTTCAGAGATTTGAGAAGCAATATATGATAATATAATCCTTGGTGGTTCAGACAGTAAAGAATCTGTTGCAATGCAGGAGACCCGTTTTGATCCCTACCTAGGTCCAGAAGATCCCCTGGAAAAGGGAATGGCTACCCACTCTAGTATTCTTCCCTGGAGAAGTCCATGGACAGAGGAGCCTGGTGGGGTCCTCATGGGGTCACAAAGTGTCAGACATGACTGACCAACTAACACTTTCACTTTTATCATATGAGAATATAATAGCCACATTGGCACAAGCTGCTGTAATGAAAAGATCTTAAATACAATGATCCAATTAAGACAGATATTTTTCTCTCATGGAACAATTCCAAGATGCAAAGCTCTGAGCTGATAGGAAGACTCTACTGTTATCAAAATGGGGATCCATGGTTGTTCTGATCGCTGTCATTTCAGAAATCCATGAAGGCAAGCAGGTTTGTTTTTAAAAGGAGCCTAGAAGTTGCACATTTGACTTCTACTCACATTTCTTGGCTGGGACTTTACCTCATGCTACAGTTAGCTTTCAAAAAAAAGCTAGAAAATACAGCTTCTAGTAAAATTCTGAGACTCTATTTATAAAGTAATGAGACAATGGAAATTGTGAAACAGTGAGCAGACTTGTCATGGAGGACATGGAGATTGTATCTTCCGAATATGATCTGTAAATACATCTCACACCATGCGCTCTTTTCAATGTCACTTTGCCACTCCAATCCAACAGCAAAAGATAAGAGTCTAATAGCTTATCTTGCCTCTAGGATTTCTGACCAATAGAATATAGCAGAAATGACATTCTGTGACTTCTGAGGCTGTGTCATAAGATTTAGAATTTCTTCATGGGTTTCCTGGAATACTCATTACTGGGACCCTCTCTGAGGAAACAAGCAGTCTTGCTATGAGAAGTTCGAGGCACATAAAGAGGGCATGCATGGGCTTTTCAGTCAACAGACTCACCTAAGATCCTAGTGGGCAGCCATCATTGATCACCAGCTGTATTAGTGACCATCTGGACACATGCAGCCCAGTTAAGCCTTGGGATGGCTCCAGCCTCAGCTCACTATTGCATGAGATTCCCTAAGACAAAATCAGTTAGCTGTGCCCAGCCAACCACAGCGTCATGAAAAACAATAATAAATTGTATTAAACTTCCAAGTTTGAAGGCAGTTTGTTAAACAACAATAAATACCTGAAACAGACAATAAATATTTATGTGGACACTGAGTAAAATCTCTGTTTCTCTCAGTGTTGAATAATAAGCATCATACTCGCAAAAGATCCTTCCTGCCTTTATTCTCCCTTTATTATTTAAATGATTATTTAAATCTTTGCTGGAGTAGAGCAACTTCAGGGTCTTTCCCTTCATTTCATTCTAAATCTTCAGATACCCTCAGAAAAGTAAGATTTTAGATGTGATCAAACATTTTTACCTTAACTGGAATGAGGAATTTATAAGACTGTGTTAAAAAATATCAGTGTGGAACAGGCTGGGTTTCAGGTTTTGAATCTGTAAGGGAAGTAGAAAGTAAGACATCAGCATCTAATGGGGGAGAAATTGAGAGTAAGCAAATGCAAATCTCACGTACCTCATGTTTGTCTAGAGTCTGTCCTATAATAGCCACTTATAGGAATGCAAAACTCCCAGGAGACATGCTAAGAATCAACAAATAATTTTATTGTATGTCTTATATGGTTTTGTGCTTCCATCATGGTGCTTATTTTTCCTTTTTAGTTCTATTTGGAGCGAATCTGAGGGTCCATGTTTATTACTAAGAAGATACGGAATATGCAGTAGTTTATAAGTGATGACTCCCTCCAGCAGATTTAGGTTTCAGAGGTTGGTTATTCATAAAGGCTGAATTATCTCATTGGTTGCATTTTCTTATCTGATACATTTCTTATCATTAATACAGCAGTTATTTTCCAGAAACTGTGTGGGAAAAGTATTCTTCCCATGTTGAACAAAGATCATTTTTCTATAAATCTTAAAAAGAAATTCAGATCATCATTTCTAAGTTATACACAGATATTGAGTGATCCATATCCTTGAATAATTCAGAATATAATTAATGTTACTTTCAGGGATGTAATGAAATGGATAGGAGTACCTTTCCTTATCAATATTAATGCATGCAATTAATGGAGAAAATTTGTTATAGTCACTTTTGAGATGTCAGAATCAGAAAATATCCTTTGGGGATATTTATGAGTAGAAAAATCAAGATATATGTCTTTTTAAACTTTTTATTTTATATTGAAGTATAGTTGATAAACAGTGTTATGGTACTTTAGGTAGATAGCAAGGGGACTCAGCCAAATGTATACATGTATCCTCTCCCTCAAACCCCTCTCCTGTCTAGGCTCCACATAACATTGAGCAGAGTTCCATGTGCTATAATGTAGGTCTTTGTTGCTGATCCATTTTAAACATAGCAGTGTGTACATGTTGATCCCAAACTCCCTAACCTATCCCTTTCCCTATCCTTCACCCCTGGCAACTATAAGTTCATTCTCTAGGTCTGTGGGTCTGTTTTGTAAATAAGTTAATTTATATCATTTCTTTTTAGATTCCACATATAAGTGATGTCATACACTATTTCTCCTCTGTTTGACTTACTTCACTCAGTATGACACTCTCTAGGTCCATCCATGTTGCTGCAAATGGCATTATTTCATTCTTTTCAATGGCTGAGTAATATTCCATTGTATATATGCACCACATCTTCTTTACCCATTCTTCTGTGGATGAACATTTGGGTTGCTTCCATGTCTTTTCTATTGTAAACAGTGCTACAGTGAACACTGGGGTGCATGTATCCTTTTGGATCAGGTTTTTTTCTCTGTATATATGTCCAGGAGTGGGATTGCAGGGTTATATGGTAGCTCTATTTTTAGTTTTTAAATAAATCCCCATACTGTTTTCCATAGTGGCTGCACCAATTTACATCCCCATCAACAGTGCAGGAGCATTGCCTTTTCTCCACACCTTCTCTGGCATTTGTTGTTTGTGGATTTTTTTTTCTTTCATTATGGTCATTCTGACTGGTGTGAGGTGATACCTCATTGTAGTTTTGATTTGCCTTTCTCTAATAATTAGTGATGTTGAACATCTTTTCATGTGCCTATTGGCCATCTATATGCCTTCTTTGGAGAAATGTATATTTAGTCTTCTGCCCATTTTTTGATTTGGTTGATTGGGTTGTCTTGCTGATATTAAGTTTCATGAGCTGTTTGTAAATATTGTAAACTTACCTCTTGTGGGGCACATCATTTGCAAAGATTTTCTCCCAATCTGTGGGTTGTCTTTTCATTTGTTTCCTTTGCTGTGCAAAAGCTTTTGAGTTTAAAATAGGTCCCATTTGTTTATTTTTGTTTTTATTTCTATTATTCTGGGAGATTTACTGAAAAATATATTGCTGCAATTTATGTCAGAAGTGCTCTGCCTATGTTTTCCTCTAGCCTGGTCTCACGTTTAGGTTTTTAATCCATTTTGAGCTTATTTGTATATCTCCCTATGTTTCTGAGATTTATTAATTTGTGTTCCCAAACTGGGAAAGTCAATAGTTTATTGCCTATTTCTTTTTCCTACTCACACTCTGGAACTCATCAAGATGGACCTCTCTGCAGATTAAATCATAGCCAGAGAGTGACATGGGCCCTGAAGTGGAAAAACAGAACACACTATGTTAGTATCACGTTGAAGCTAGGTAGGCCTGATGATCTCTGTACCATCTACATAAAAATGTCAGAGTTTTGCAAAATTTAACTGCACAAGAAAAGAGGAAAACAGACCTAGTCCTTCTGCATATATAATTTTATTAATCTGAAGTCTATAAATTATAATTCTTAGAATATTTTAATCTGAAAATGACTGGTAGACAAAATCATTGCCCTGATCATCATTACAAAGCCCAGCTATTCTGGAATGGCTGCACCTACACTCTAGATCTGTAAACTCCTTTAGTATTGCATTCACCCACAGCAGAAAACCCAAATAAATCCAAGTAACTGAAATGTAACAGGGAGCAATTTTTTTCAGTTAAGAAGTTCAGAGGTAACCAGCTCAGAGTTGGTAGTTTGTCTCTAAGAAATGCCAGAGGGACCCAGGCATCAGCACCTTTACTGAGTAATTTCCTTTTCAAATTCACAAAATTGCTTTCTACTAGAATATATTACATTCAGGAAAAACCTCGGACCAGTGAAAGGCAAACATGAATACTGAGTGATTTGTCTTTTTTTTTTTTTTTTTTTTTTTTTTTATGAGAAAAACAATAGCTTTCTGTAAGTTCCAGTCAATGAAGTGCTTGTTATGTTATTTTGGTCAGAATTAGACCACAGAACTACTGATTATCAATAAGCCTAGAAAATTAAATATGAAGGTGGATTCCTACCTTTGGTAATAAAGGAAAGAGGAAGGTTGGGTACCAAAAGTAACGTCTGCCACAGTCCTAGGCGCCCCTTGTGCCTGTGAAAATAAGAATTCTCCCAGGGAAAGAGTAAAGGGGACTTTTAATTTTCAAAGCTTTGTTGAGAAATTTTGCAAAGACAGGGCAACAGGGAAAACCTTTGGGTGGCAAAAGTAATCAGTCATGGAAAAGGAGTTGGACAGGTCAATAAATATAACACTGGCACGCAGACTTTGATGTATGAGGGAATAACAAACTCTACCTTCCTATAGTGCCATGCTAGGTACCTTGATGGGAAACAAATGTATCATTCAACAGACTCTTTAGCTTGGAATTACCATACATAACTGGTGCAGCCACTTTTCATTACTGATGACAGTCAGATAAGCTGAAATCAGTCTATAATCAGTAAAGTCTATAATCTTCTCATGGGAGAAGATAGAAGGGTATTTTGAGTGAAGTAGCAATCATTAGCTACTATAACTGGCTCTGTCCTACAGCTAGAGGTAATCATCATTTTAAAATAATGATATTGGAATGATGGGTATATATGATTACAGTTGTCTCTGTGTACACACAGGGGATTGGTTCCCAGAACAGTGGCAGATATCAAAATCTTGTTCAGTCACACAGTTGTGTCTATCTGCAACCCTATGGATTGCAGCACACCAGGCTTCCCTCTCCTCTGCCACCTCCCGGAGCTTGCTCAAACTCAAGTCCACTGAGTCGGTGATGCCATCCAGCCATCACATCCTCTGTCATTCCCTTCTCCTCCTGCCTTCAATCTTTCCCAGCATCAGGGTCTTTCCCAATGAGTCAGCTCTTCCCATCAGGTGGCCAAAGTATTGGAGATTCAGCTTCAGCATCAGTCCTCCCAATGAGTGTTCAGGATTGATTTTCTTTGGATTGACTGGTTGGATCTCCTTGCAGTTCAAGGGAGATCAAGGGAGATCTCCTTGCAGTTCAAGAGTTTTTTTTCCAAACACCACAGTTCAAAAGCATCAATTCTTCAGTGCTCAGCCTTCTTTATGGTCCAACTCTCACATCCATACATGTCCACTGGAAAAGCCATAGCTTTGACAAGATGGACCTCTGTTGGCAAAGTAATGTCTCTGCTTTTTAATACACTGTCTAGGTTTGTCATAGCTTTTCTCTTGAAAAACAAGTGTCTTTTAATTTCATGGCTGCATTCATCATCTGCATTGATTTTGGAGCCCATGAAAATAAAGACTGTCACTGTTTCCATTGTTTTCCCATCTATTTGCCATGAAGTGATGGGACCAGATGCCATGATCTTAGTTTTCTGAATGCTGAGTTTTAAGCCAGCTTTTTCACTCTCCTCTTTCACTTTGATCAAGAGGCTCTTTAGTTCCTCTTTGCCCTCTCCCATAAGGGTGGTGTCATCTGCGTATCTGAGGTTACTGATATTTCTCCAGCAAACTTGATTCTGGCTTGTGCTTCCTCCAGTCCAGCACTTCACTTGGTGTACTCTGCATATAAGTAAGCAGAGTGACAATATACAGCCTTGAGGTACTCCTTTCCGAATTTTGAACCAGTCTGTTGTTCAATGTGCGATTCTAATTGTTGCTTCTTAACCTGTATACAATGGCAACCCACTCCAGTACTCTTGCTTGGAAAGTCCCATGGACGGAGGAGCCTGGTAGGCTACAGCCCGTGGGGTCACAAAGAGTCGGATGCGACTGAGTGACTTCACTTCACAGCAACCTCTATACAGATTTCTCAGAAGGCAGCTAAGGTGGTCTGGTATTTCCATCTCTTTAAGAATTTTCCAGTTTGTTGTCGTCCACATAGTCAAAGGCTTTAGTGTAGTCAATGGAGCAGAAGTAGATGTTTTTTTCTAGAATTCTCTTGCTTTTTCTATGATCCAAGGGATGTTGGCAATTTAATCTCTGGTCCCTTGCCTTTTCTAAATCCAGCTGAACATCTGAAAGTTCTCAGTTCATGTACTGTTGATGCCTAGTTTGGAGAATTTTGAGCATTACTTTGCTACTGTGTGAAATGAGTGCAATTGTGCAGTAGTTTGAACATTCTCTGGCATTGCCCTTTTCTAGGATTGGAATGAAAACCAACCTTTGCCAGTCCTGTGGCCACTGCTGAGTTTTCCAAATTTGCTGGCATATTGAGTGCAGCACTTTCACAGCAACGTCTTTTAGGATTTGAAAGAGTTCAGCTGGAATTCCATCACCTCCACCAGCTTTGTTCATAGTGATGCTTTCTAAGCCCAACTTGATTTCACACTTCAAGATGTCTGGCTCTAGAGGAGTGATCACACCATCATGGTTATCTGGGTTAAGAAGATCTTCTTTATATAGTTCTTCTGTGTATTCTTGTCACCTCTTTTTAATATCTTTTGCTTCTGTTAGGTCCGTACCATTTCTGTCCTTTATTGAGCTCATCTTTGCATGAAATGTTCCCTTGGTATCTCTAATTTTTTTGAAGAGATCTCTAGCCTTTCCCATTCTGTTGCTTTCCTCTATTTCTTTGAGTTGGGCACTGAGGAAGGCTTTCTGATCTCTCCTTGCTTCTCTTTGGAACTCTGCATTCAGATGGGTTTATCTTTCCTTTTCTCCTTTGCCTTTTGTTTCTCTTCTTTTCTCAGCTGTTTGTAAGCCCTTCTCAGATAACCATTTTGCTTTTTTGCATTTCTTTTTCTTTGAGATGGTTTTGACCACTGTCTCCTATACAATGTTACAAACTTCCATCTATATTTCTTCAGCACTGTATCTATCAGATCTAATCCCTTGAATCTATTTGTCATTTCCACTGTGTAATCGTAGGGGATTTGATTTAGTTCATACCTGAATGGCCTAGTCGTTTTCCCTACTTTCTTCAAGTTAAGACTGAATTTTGCAATAAGAGTTTAATATCTGAGCCACAGTCAGCTCCTAGTCTTGTTTTTTTCTGACTGTATGTAGCTTGTCCATCTTTGGATGCAAAGAATATAATCAATCTGATTTAGGTATTGACCATCTGGTGATGTCCATCTGTAGAGTCATCTCTTGTATTGTTGAAAGAGGGTATTTGCTATGACTAGTACATTCTCTCTATCAATATCTACCAATGCTCAAAATCTACCAACACTCAAGTCCATACTCTATGCTCCATTTATCTGCAATTTTGCATTTGTAGATTCAACCAACTGCAGATTGTGTGGTACTGTAGTATTTATTGAAAAAGATCCAAGTGTGAGTGGATCCACACAGCTCAAACCATCTTGTCAACACTCAGCTGTATGTTCTTCATGTCCTATGTTAAAAATAATAATACTAAGGGAAGGATGGATGGCACAACTGAGGCACTATGGAAAGAAATATGCAACAGGAGTAGCTGAGCAAAGGAACTGATTTTATCTCTGATACATTCTTACTTTATTTCTATGATATTGATAGTTTTCATAGTCTATAAAATAAGTGTATAGATGGGCTTCCCAGGTGGCGCCAGTGGTAAAGAATCCACAAGTCAACATGGGAGATGCAAGGATGCCCTCTTCAGTGTTCTTGCCTGGAAAATTCCATGGGCAGAGCAGCTGGCAGGCTACAGTCCACCGGGCTGCAAAGAATCAGATATGACTGAGCACAGCATATTGCTGAGAGCTTACTGATAGATATGAAAATGTTAAAGCTCTTTTCTCATATTTCTGAATCCCTATTCTTATATTGCAATTCTTAAATTACTTCCATTTTTACCTTTGCATTGTTACAGCACAGTAGTTAAATACTTTAAGTGGAAATTGCTATAGCACTGCTTTGGCTATTGTGTCATATTCCAAATATTGCCATTGGTCAATATTATTTAGTAACCATCCCCTGTGTTTAGACCCTGTATGAAAAAGATGAGGAAAATAAAATACAATCTAAAGACACTCTCTTCCAACTTGTTGGTTACATTCCTCAGCCTGGCTTAGGCATTTCTTTCTGCATTCATCTCATCTGTTCAAGCTGCCATAACAAAATGCCATAAACTGCATACTTGACACAATATAAATTTAGTGTCTTGCAGTTCTTGAGGCTACAAGTCAGAAATCAGGGTGTCCACAGGTTTGGTTCCTTCTGAGGACTATGAGAGGAGGATCTGTTACAAGTCTCTCTCTCTCTGACTTGTTGATGTCATCTTCTCCCACATTTCTTCATTTCATCTACCTTCTGTGCATGTCTATCTGTGTGCCTAAATTTCCCCTTTCCACGATGTGAAAAGTCGACTCACTAGAAAAGACCCTGATGCTGGGAAAGATTGAAGGCAGGAAGAGAAGGGAATGACAGAGGATGAGATGGCTGGATGGCATCACTGACTCAATGGACATGAGTTCAAGCAAGCTCTGGGAAATGGTGAAGGACAGGGAAGTCTGGTGTGCTGCAGTCCATGGGGTTGCAGAGTCGGACATGTTGTTACTGAACAACAACAAATAAGGACAACAATCTTCTTGGATTAGGGGTGTACCCTACTCCAGTATGACCTCATCTGAACTAATTATATCTGCAAGGGCCCTATTTCCAAAAAAGGTCACATTCTGAGGTACTGGAGGTTAAGACTCAACGTATGAATTTGGGGAGGTGAGGGATATAGTTCAACTCACAACACCATCCTAGAAAATCTCATTCTTTGAACTTTTGCATGAGTTCTCACTTTCCTATTAGTGCCAAATTTCTTGAAAGTAAATATAATTATTAGATCCATGATGTTTACCAAAGCATGTTGTATGCAATTATCCCCTCCACCCCTTTTATCCTGGCAATCATGCTCTGAGGTAATGCACAGGGAAAACTGGGATGTTTTCCCATCTCCAATTAATAGGTGAAGTAAGAAAGGCTTAGAGAGTTTACACGATTAGATTGAAACCACTGGGAGGTGGGTAAGCCAGGGCACACATCTATGCTAGCTGACCCCCAGGTTCTACAATGTTTTCAATATGTTATTCTTCCTCTACTCCCTTACCATTCACACATGTCTTGATTTCAGATCTTACAGTAATTTGGGGTATTTTTCTGCTTCAGTTTTCAGTTCACACATTATTTCAAAATGTGTGATCTATAATACTGTGTCATAAAAAAAAAAGAAAATTTACAGGAGTTTAAAAAAGAAAAGTTAACTGAAGTTTAAAAAAAAATCTTAGGTAAGATTCACATCAGTTCAGGTAGCTTATTTTTAGGCTAGAAAGGATTATGATAAATTGCTTTACCATACAACCTATTATAAATTGCTTAGCACGCAACCTCCACACTCCTTTAATTCTTTCCAGGCATCTTAGACAAATAGCTTTTAATTGTATAGTCTATTAGAGGAGATGTTTAAAAAGTATTAATATTTATCTGTGTGTCTTTTATATCCTCATTAATACTAAGCCATTGTGACCTTCTTGCTCATACAAAAAAAAAAAAACCCAAGTATTGAAAAAAATTGAGTTTGAAAAATAATTTTATTCTCTATTTGTATGCCTGGAGAGAAGGTAGCCTTTGCAAAACCTTCAAACTCATGAGTAATACTACAATTGCACATAACAATGAAAACATTGAATAGGATTCCAAACATTGAGAAGTAGTGATTGGGAGGATAGAAGCTCAGGTCAGATTTCTTTAAACACAGCCCAAATCAAGGTTATCTTTGATTATACTATTTTGAAAATCAAATATTAATGTACATTTTGGACAATGACATGTATTGGAGAATGACACTATGATAGCAGGAACTGTTTTAATTTTTACTATTGTATTCCCAGTGTTTAACAGAGTATCTTGGACATACATGCCTGCTAAGTGGCTTCCTCACGTCCAACTCTTTGCAACCTAATGAACTGTAGCATGCCAGGCTCATCTTTCCATGGGATCCTCCAGACAAGAATATTGGACATAGCACTTACTTTAAAATATT
This sequence comes from Dama dama, assembly GCF_033118175.1. Classification (NCBI taxonomy): domain Eukaryota; kingdom Metazoa; phylum Chordata; class Mammalia; order Artiodactyla; family Cervidae; genus Dama; species Dama dama. Next base: position 24,212,489 of record NC_083705.1, read on the forward strand.
TATTGATTGATTTGTTGTTCTTTAGTTGCTCAGTCATGTCCAATTCTTTGTGACCCCATGGACTGCAGCACACCAGGCTTCCCTGTCCTTCACCATCTCCCGGAGCTTGCACAAACTTGTGTCAACTGAGTTGGTGATGCCATCCAACCATCTTATCCTCTGTCACCCCCTTCTCCTCCTGCATTCAATCTTTACCAGACTCAGTTCAGTTCAGTCGCTCAGTCGTGTCCAGCTCTGTGTGACCTCATGTACTTCAGCATGCCAGGCATCCCTGTCCATCACCAACTCCCAGAGTTTACTCAGACTCATGTCCATTGAGTCAGTGATGCCATCCAGCCATCTCATCTTCTGTCACCCCCTTCTCCATCCGCCTTCAATCTTTCCCAGCATCAGGGTCTTTTCAAATGAGTCAGCTCTTTGCATCAGGTGGTCAAAGTATTAGAGTTTCAGCTTCAACATCAGTCCTTCTAGTGGATATTCAGGACTGATTTCCTTTAGGAAAGACTGGTTGGATCTCCTTGCAGTCCAAGGGATTCTCAAGTTCAAAATCATCAATTCTTCAGTGCTCAGCTTTCTTTATAGTCCAACTCTCACACCCATACATGACCACTGGAAAAACCATAGCCTTGAGTGGATGGACCTTTGTTGGCAAAGTAATGTCTCTGCTTTTTAGTATGCTATCTAGGTTGGTTATAACTTTCCTTCCAAGGAGTAAGCATCTTTTCATTTCATTGCTGCAATCACCATCTGCAGTGATTTTGGAGCCCCCAAAAATAGTCTGTCACTATTTCCACTGTTTCCCCATCTATTTGCCATGAAATGATGGAACCGGATGCCATGAATCTTCATTTTCTGAATGTTGACCTTTAAGCCAACTTTTTCACTCTCCTCTTTCACTTCCATCAAGAAGCTCTTTAGTTCTTCACTTTCTGCCAAAAGTGTGGTATCATCTGCATATCTGAGGTTATTGATATTTCTCCCAGCAATCCTGATTCCAGCTTGTGCTTCCTCCAGTCCAGCATTTTGCATGATGTACTCTGCATGTAAGTTAAATAAGCAGGGTGACAATATACAACCTTGACAAACTCCTTTTCCAATTTAGAATCAGTTTGTTATTCCATGACCAGTTCTAACTATTGCTTCTTGACTTGCATACAGGTTTCTCAGGAGGCAGTAAGGTGATCTGGTATTCCCATCTCTTGAAGAATTTTCCACAGTTTGTTTTGATCCAAACAAAGGCTTTGGCATAGTCGATAAAGCAGAAGTAGATGTTTTTCTGGAATCCTCTTGCTTTTCCCATGATCCAACAGATGTTGGCAATTTGATCTCTGGTTCCTCTGCCTTTTCTAAATCCAGTTTGAGCATATGAAAGATCTTGGTTCACATACCATTGAAGCCTAGCTTGGAGAATTTTGAGCATTACTTTGCTACTGTGTGAAATGAGTGCACTTGTGCAGTAGTTTGAAGATTCTTCGGCATCTCCTTTCTCTGGGACTGGAATGAAAACTGGCCTTTCCCAGCCCTGTGGCCACTGCTGAGTTTTCCAAATTTGCTGACATATTGAGTGCAGCACTTTCACAGCATCATCTCTTAGGATTTGAAAGAGCTCAGCTGGAATTCCATCACCTCCACTAGCTTTGTTCCTAGTGATGCTTCCTATGGCCCACTTGACTTCACATTCCAGGATGTCTGGCTCTAGTTGAATGACCACACAATTGTGCTTATCTGGTTCATGAAGATCTTTTTGTACAGTTCTTCTGTGTATTCTTGCCACCTCTTTCAAATATCTTTTGCTTCTGTTAGGTCCATACCATGTTTGTCCTTTATCATGCCCATCCATGAAATGTTTCCTTGGTATCTCTAATTCTTGAAGAGAACTCTAGTCTTTCCCATTCCATTGTTTTCCTCTATTTTTTTGCGTTGTTCACTTAGACTTTCTTATCTCTCCTTGCTATTCTTTGGAACTCTGCATTCAGGTGGGTATATATTTCCTTTTCTCCTTTGCCTTTCACTTCTATTCTTTTGTCAGCTATTTCTAAGGCCTCCTCTGACAACCATTTTGCCTTTTTTGCAATTCTTCTGGATGGTTTGATCACTGCCTTCTGTACAATGTTATGAACCTCTGTCCATATTTCTTCAGTCACTCTATCTGATCTAATCCCTTGAACTATTTGTCACTTCCACTGAATACATTAATGTAAATGTTATAAAAACTCTACTCAACAGAAGGTTAAAAAAGGCAAGTTTTATTTAAATCTGTCTGCCATGAAAATATCAAATTTATCCTTTTTTCCCAACTATTTAGAATTTTGCCTAAACATTCCACCCATTTACCTTGCAATCCATGCACTCATTCAATCTCTGATTCATCTGAAACAAAAGACTTTCTGTATAAACTAGGTGTAAGGTTATTAAAGATAAGTAAGAATGTACTTGCATAAGTGATGGAGGTAAAGCAAAATAACATATTTTAGCACAATATATGTGCTATATAATTGATCAATATTTGCATATATGTCTGTGTATGTGTGTATGTAAATATATGATATACACAATTATGTATATCACAGTGACAGTGTAAAATACCAAATTAGAGACAATGACATAGTGTTATAGGAGTTGAACACAATAGGAAAAAAATGCTTCCACCTGGAAGCATCAGTCATGGATCCTCATGATGTTTTTCACTCAGTTGGTTCTTATTTAAATATTGCTACTGATTCACATGAATGAACAGGTCAGTGTGAAAAATGCAGTTCAACCTAGATCTTTGCTTTTCTCCTTGGACAGGCTCCAAAGGGGGGAAAAAATGATAAAATTGATCTGCTCCAGAAACATCAGCTGCAAAGCCTTAGGCATTCCTTGACCAATATAGCATTGAAGAGAAATAAGTTTAAGAAAGAAATATTATCTCTGCTACCACATTGCTAAATTGTACTAAACTCTCCAGGGCATTATGTCTAAAAATAACGGTTTGGTTGAATTTTAGTTTTTCATTTTTTTTCTTTAGTTTGTATATATATATACTTGGTGCATGTTTACAGTTACATTATTAATATAAATATAATTATATTTAATAATTGTTATATGCTATACATTATAAATCTTATTACCAATAAAATGTTTAGAACAATCAAACTCAATTTGACACTAAAACAGTTCTATTTGAATATGACATTATTAGGCAACACAAAAGAAAGTTAAAAGGCATAGTTATTAAAATTTTAACTTCCATTAAATGGCATCTTTTTGAGTATTATCTCTTTTGACCTTCATGAAAACATGGTGGAGATGTTATCATTGACCTGTGTTACAGGTGAAACATAGGCTGTGAGTGGTTAGATGACATCCCCAACCTCACATAACTGAATGCAGGTCATCAATCAATGTAGTTCCTACTACATATGACTACACTATTCTTTAATGAATGGCACATAACATGCTGAAGAACTTTTTGAGTCTTTTTGGTGGGATAAAGTAGTATGGAAAAGAAAGTCTTTCTTCAAAAATTACAGATGTGTAACATTCAAAGGTTTTCATTTATTTTAGTTTCCCAATTCCCATACCAGGGGTTTTCTTTTCAATATCTTCTACTCTAAATTTATCAGCAATTTCTGTTGGCTCCAGTATGCATCTATTGTTAGTACCTTAGCCTGGGTTATCATCATCTCCTGCCTGCCTTCCTGTCTCCTGTTTACTCTGATGCTCATTTCTATGAAGGGTAAAATTATGTGGAATTGTTTATAGAAAAATATACTGATTTCTGTAAGCAAATTATTTTAACAATTTTCTTTTGAAGAAACTACATATTTACAACAAATAAGGTATTCTCAGAACACTAAATGAAGTCACTCAGTCATGTCCAACTCTTTACGACCCCATGGACTGTAGCCTACCAGGCTTCTCGATCCATGGGATTTTCCAGGCAAGAATACTGGAGTGGGTTGCCATTTCCTTCTCCAGGAGATCTTCCTGACCCAGGGATTGAACCCTGGTCTCCCGCATTGTAGGCAGGCGATTTACCATCTGAGCCAGCAGAGAAGACATCCAGAACACTAATGTCATGCAAATAAATATTTAATTAACAGGAACAGAATTAAAGGAGTTGATATATCTTCTAAATATCATGAAAGCAGTATGTAAGTTTGAACTTGATCCCCTTGGCTATGCTTTAAATTTTTCAACTGGAAAGATATGGCCCAGATGATTAATCTAATGGTATGACTTCATTTTATTATATACAAATTTTACTCTGTAATTTTGATGAACAGATTTACAAGGCACTTCAAGATAGTGTGTGAAACACTAGGTTAGTATCCTTTCTACAGTTGTCTTATTCCCATAGCTTCTATTAAATGAAAAGACAGAAAAAGTAAGGTTTACCCAGAACTTATCTGACAGCTGCTGCACGGACACTGATTGGTTCTTGAGCACCATTGCTTCCTTCTATGTTAAACAATCAGTGTTCTCTTTAGGAATACAGTTAATCAGTTATCTCATCCTGGTGAATTTCAGCAGAAGCAGTGTCTGTGTCAACAGTTAGACGTTGCTAGGGAATAAGAAATTAGACCGTATGTTTTTCTCTGTCTCAACTTCCAGGTATTTCTCCATACTCTTCCTTCTTGATTCAGAAGAGTGGAATTGGTCGACCCCCACATCATTTCTAGATTGGAAATGAAACATGAAAGGTTGCAAAACTCCTAAAATAGTCAGAGACATAACGAAACCAGGGCTTCCCAGGTGGTTCAGTGCTAAAGAATCCACCTGCAATGCAGGAGAGTTCAATCCCTGGATCGAGAAGATCCTCTGGAGTAGGACACGGCAACCCACTCCAGTAGTCTTTCCTGGGAAACCCCACAGACAGAGGAACCTGGTGGGCTACAGTCTAAGGGGTTTCAAAAAAGGAGGACATGACTTAGCAACTAAGCAAAAACATAAACCGAGGATAAGAGAAAGATTTGATATCAGTGGATGAAATAATTTTTTCATTAACTGGGAATCCTACTTCAGAGAATTGACCTAGTCATTGCCATAGAGAAACAGGAAAACATTTTAGTTTATAAATTATATTGAAAGTACTAGGCTCTGAAATATATGTGAAAGAAATCTAGGGTAGATGAAGACTATTTTGCTCTTAAAGTGTGATTGAGAGATTACAAAACTTGGCAAAAGCTATGATAAACCAGTGACAAGCAACTAAATCAAGTGTTTGTCTTTCAGAAAATAGGTTTGGGAACATTGGCATTTGAAATGTATTACAGCTGCCTGCAATAATTATTATCAAGCATATCCAGAGAGCCAGTGCCCCAGATTGTCAAGATTTAAAGCATTTTCTTCCCACTCTAAGTAGAGCAGAGTTGAATAAGGATCAGTATCTTTTTATTATTAACAAATGGAGTTTCTCAGAAAATATCAGAAAAATATAGTATATAATAATGTATTTTCTCCACTGCATCAAAGTGTATTTTTGGTGTATGTAAAGAATAAAAAATATAAAGGGATTTACAAATGTCAGGGATGAATATATATTGTTTCCTATAAATTAATAGCCAGAAGCTGAGAAAAATTCCAGCTAAGGAATAACTATATATTTCAAAACATTTAAACACATATGAGGTACAAATTCTAGATATCAATCAGCAGGTCTCAGACCAGAAAAGTTTTCCAATATTAGTAGATTAAATAATATCTCACAACTGAGGATTCTCATTGGAATAGTTTAATATTCTTTCATATTACCCAGATTATCTATTTCCATCAGAACCAAGTCTACTTACAGTCTTTTCTATTACTATTTGTTTTCCTCAGATATATGATATTCCTTAATTCTTCATTTCCACACATTTATTCATTCAGTAAGTGCTGATTGATTAATCATGTCCCAATTATTTTTGTAGGTAGGTAAAGGATACTAGTAGGGAATTAAAAAAAAAACATCCTTTCCCTCATTCAACTTACATTTGGAAGTGATAGACAGAAAGTAAACAACAAACACACTAAATGAATTCCATAAGTATATAAAAAGATGATCAGAGCCACTGCAAAGAAAAATTAAAAGGAGGTAAGAGAGATCATATTGTGGGTAGGAGGAGACAATTTAAAATAAGTTGATCATGATAGATACATTGAGAAATAACACTGATAAAAAATTAAAAATTCAGGATAGGAGAAGTCACTGGATATCTAAAGGCAATCATTGCAAACTAAAACAACAGCCAATGGAAAGGCCCAAAGAAGAGAGCATTACAGGTATGTTTAAGGAACAGCCAGTGGTCAATTCAGTTGGATCAAACTAAGTAACATGGAGAGTCATAGGGGATGAAACCTGGAAGGTAACAGAGGCTGGTATTATGTAATTTCAAAATATGTATATTATTATAATTATTATCTATTACTTTAAGGGAAATGGAGAGTCATCATGAACTGGGAAATGATATGTATTACATATTTTCACAGATCGCTGTGATGAGTCAAATTACATATGGGATACAAGAGGAAGAGTGGAGTAATTAAAGAATTAAAATTTGTTTGGGATTTTGGGGTTTTGTTGGTGGATTGATTGAATAGTCTTGAGCAACTAATAGAATGATTTAGAAGACTGGGATGGAAGAGGCTTTAGGGACCAGTCAAGGGTTCAGCTGTGGACATGTTCATTTAGAGATGTCTCATCACACACATTATTTAAGCAGTTGTTTATGTGAGTCTGGTGTTAAGGAGAGTTTTGTGCTGGAGATGTAAATTTGGGAAACATTAGCATGAAGAAAGCATGAATTTGTCAACATTAAATTATATACTGCTTCTATTCCCCTCAACAGAATTAAGTTATTGTTTTGCAATTTATATCATGTGTAAATTTAAACAAATACATGAATATGGTTGCAATTAGTTGCTTAAAACATTTTAGATACTATTTTTCCACTCTGTAGGGTACCTAGAATTGAAATCAATGAAATAGGGATATACTTCTCTTTAGCATTTATAAAGATAATAAGAACAATTAGCAATGATAGTCATGTACTATTGTATCTAACTGGTGATTCCTGTGTCTATGATACATTATCTAAATAAGCTTCAACTATATTGGCACAAGACCCAAAACTTAGGAATTATAAGTACTTTAAGCTTTGTGTGTTTCTTACAGATTGTGATTATGTTCACGCCCTGAAGAGTATTTGAGCTGAATTAATTTTTATTCATTTTCTTAAACTGTAATGGTGAATTTTTCACTATATTTTAAATATAGAGAGTTAACTAGTGAGCAACATCTGTATGAAAAAGAATTCAAAACTCATTTTGATAATTTCCTCCTGGTCATTTTCAAGTGTTTGCTAATGTGCTTGCTTAGTCTTCCTGTTTTTTTGCTTTGTTTCATTTGGCTTGCTTTGAGTTAGCTATAAATATTTTGCTAGTGTCAGCTAAGAATTAAAGAGAAGATAACAATAGGGAAAATCAACAAATTGATAATATTAAAAACAGTAACAATTAGATCTTTAATCCATTTTGAGTTCATTTTTGTGTATGGTGTTAGAAAGTGTTCTAGTTTCATTCTTTTACAAGTGGTTGACCAGTTTTCCCAGCACCACTTGTTAAAGAGGTTGTCTTTTTTCCATTGTATATTCTTGCCTCCTTTGTCAAAGATAAGGTGTCCATAGGTACATGGATTTATCTCTGGGCTTTCTACTTTGTTCCATTGATCTATATTTCTGTCTTTGTGCCAGTACCATACTGTCTTGATGACTGTGGCTTTGTAGTAGAGTCTGAAGTCAGGCAGGTTGATTCCTCCAGTTCCATTATTCTTTCTCAAGATTGCTTTGGCTATTCGAGGTTTTTTGTATTTCCATACAAATTGTGAAATTATTTGTTCTAGTTCTGTGAAAATTACTGTTGGTAACTTGATAGGGATTGCATTGAATCTATAGATTGCTTTGGGTAGTATAGTCATTTGGACAATATTGATTTTTCCAATCCATGAACACGGTATATTTCTCCATCTGTTTGTGTCCTCTTTGATTTCTTTCATCAGTGTTTTATAGTTTTCTATGTAAAGGTCTTTTGTTTCTTTAGGTAGATATACTCCTAAGTATTTTATTCTTTTTGTTGCAATGGTGAATGGAATTGTTTCCTTAATTTCTCTTTCTGTTTTCTCATTGTTAGTGTATAGGAATGCAAGGGATTTCTGTGTGTTAATTTTATATCCTGCAACTTTACTATGTTCATTGATTAGCAAAGATCTAAATGTAAGACCAGAAACTATAAAACTCCTAGAGGAGAACATAGGCAAAACACTCTCTGACATAAATCACAGCAAGATCCTCTATAACCCACCTCCCAGAATATTGGAAATAAAAGCAAAAATAAACAAATGGGACCTAATTAAACTTAAATGCTTTTGCACAACAAAGGGAACTAAAAGCAAAGTGAAAGACAGCCTTCAGAATGGGAGAAAATAATAGCAAATGAAGAAACAGACAAAGGATTAATCTAAAAAATATACAAGCAACTCCTGCAGCTCAATTCCAGAAAAGTAAATGACCCAATCAAAAAATGGGCCAAAGAACTAAACATACATTTCTCCAAAGAAGAAATACAGATGGCTAACCCAAACACATGAAATGATGCTCAACATCACTCATTATCAGAGAAATGTAAATCAAAACCACAATGAGATACCATTTCAAGCCAGTCAGAATGGCTGCTATCCAAAAGTCTACAAGCAACAAATGCTGGAGAGGGTATGGAGAAAAGGGAACCCTCTTACACTGTTGGTGGGATTGCAAACTAGTACAGCCACCATGGAGAACAGTGTGGAGATTCCTTAAAAAACTGGAAATAGAACTGCCATATGACCCAGCAATCCCACTTCTGGGCATACACACTGAGGAAACCAGAACTGAAAGAGACACGTGCACCCCAATGTTCATCGCAGCACTGTTTATAATAGCCAGGACATGGAAGCAACCTAGATGCCCATCAGCAGACGAATGGATAAGGAAGCTGTGGTACATATACACCATGGAATATTACTCAGCCATTAAAAAGAATTCATTTGAATCAGTTCTAATGAGATGGATGAAACTGGAGCCCATTATACAGAGTGAAGTAAGCCAGAAAGATAAAGATCATTACAGCATACTAATACATATATATGGAATTTAGAAAGACGGTAATGATAACCCTATATGCAAAACAAAAAAAGAGACAGATACAAAGAATAGACTTTTGGACTCTGTGGGAGAAGGGGAGGGTGGGATGTTTCGAGAGAACAGCATGTATATTATCTATAGTGAAACAGATCACCAGCCCTGGTTGGAGGTATGAGACAAGTGCTCGGGCCTGGTGCACTGGGAAGACCCAGAGGAATCGGGTGGAGAGGGAGGGGGGATCGGGATGGGGAATACATGTAACTCCATGGCTGATTCATGTCAATGTATGACAAAACCCACTACAATATTGTAAAGTAATTAGCCTCCAACTAATAAAAATAAATGGAAAAAAAAAAAAAAGAATCTGCCTGCCAATTCAGGAGAAATGGGTTCGATCCCTGGGTCAGGAAGACCCCGGGATAAGGAAATGGCACCCACTCCAGTATTCTGGCCTGGAAAATCCCATGGACAGGGGAGCCTGGTGGGCTACAGTCTATGGGGTCACAAAGAGTTGGACATAAATTAGTGACTAAACAGCAGCAACAAATTATGTGCTATTCTTAGTATGATCATGGCTGTTAAACTTCTTTGAGAAGTTTCCATACAATGTGCAGTTTTGTATTCCTGTCCTTTGTCCCTTCCATAAAAATGTTGTTCAGTAAACACTTATTGAGTAGAATAGAATTGAAGATATAATTGGACTGGTAATACTTTCTTAGAACTTCATGAGTTCTTATATTTAAGTGAGATTCTAAAGTCATTTCATATGCTTGAACTGAAAACCACCCTTATTCAGGACATCAAGTCTACATATATGTTTGCTGTCCTCACAGGCAGACCTGCTGATTCAGCTCAAACTGCAAAAAGCTACTAAGGGAACCAAAGAGCCCTCATATTTTAAGTAATGCGTCTCTCTTCAGAAATTCTGTTTTGTTTTTGAGTTTTGTTTCTTTTTCAAGTGATGCCTGGAGATAATCTTTTTAGGTATTCCAGGAGTAGGCAGATGTTTAAATGTTTTGGTTTTGGTCTTTTGTTTGCTTGTGCTATGAGATCAACACCTTCCACACGTCATAGGATGATGGAAGAAATTAGGCTGTTCCTGAAGTCGACAATTTCCTATAGTCAGGACTTCCTTCTTTCATGCTAAGCAACTTAGATTTGTCCAGTGTATCCTATCAGTTCAGTTCAGTTCAGTCTCTCAGTTGTGTCCAACTCTTTGTGACCCCATGAACCGCAGCACGCCAGTCCTCCCTGTCCATCACAAACTCCTGGAGTTTACTCAAACACATGTCCATTGAGTCGGTGATGCCATCCAGCCATCTCATCCTCTGTCTTCCCCTTCTCCTCCTGCCCCTAATCCCTCCCAGCATCAGGGTCTTTTCCAATGAGTCAACTCTTCCCATCAGGTGGCCAAAGTATTGGGAGTTTCAGCTTCAGCATCAGTCCATCCAATGAGCATCCAGGACTGATCTGCTTTAGGATGGACTGGATGGATCTCCTCGCAGTCCAAGGGACTCTCAAGAGTCTTCTCCAACAGCACAGTTCAAAAGCATCAATTCTTTGACGCTCAGCTTTCTTCACAGTCCTACTCTCACATCCAAACATGACCACTAGAAAAACCATAGCCTTGACTAGACAGACTTTTGTTGGCAAAGTAATGTCTCTGCTTTTTAATATGCTATCTGCTGCTGATCTAGGTTGGTCATAACTTTCCTTCCAAGGAGTAAGCGTCTTTTAATTTCATGGCTGCAGTCACCATCTGCAGTGATTTTGGAGTCCAAAAAAATAAAGTCTGACACTGTTTCCACTGTTTCCCCATCTATTTCCCATGAAGTGATGGGACCAGATGCCATGATCTTAGTTTTCTGAATGTTGAGCTTTAAGCCAATTTTTTCACTCTCCTCTTTCACTTTCATCAAGAGGCTTTTTAGTTCCTCTTCACTTTCTGCCATAAGGGTGGTGTCATCTGCATATCTGAGATTCTTGATATTTCTCCCGGCAATCTTGATCCCAGCTAATGCTTCATCTAGCCCAGCATTTCTCATGATGTACTCTGCATATAAGTTAAAAAAGCAGGGTGACAATATACAGCCTTGACATACTCCTTTTCCTAGTTGGAACCAGTCTGCTGTTCCATGTCCAGTTCTAACTGTTGCTTCCTGACCTGCATATAGGTTTGTCAAGAGGCAGGTCAGATGATCTGTTATGCCCAGCTCTTTCAGAATTTTCCACAGTTTATTGTGATCCACACAGTCAAAGGCTTTGGCATAGTCAATAAAGCAGAAAAATACACTTTTCTGGAACTCTCTTGTATCCTACAACTTCTCTCAAATTGGCTTATGTAGGTATGACTCTTTTCCTGGAATACCACCATCCCCCCAACCCTCCCTTTGTGTAGATGACCCCCATTAGTTTTCATGGCTTAGCTCTTGTACCATATTATCACCCCAGAAGCTTCCCTTCCTCACCCATCCCAATAAAGATCAGGTAAAATTCTTATTGCACCTGACACATACACCTAATCCAGTGCCATAATGTTGCAATTTTTCAAGGTACTTAATGATCTTATTTCTAGACTATAAGCTCCTTGAGAGGACAAATAAATATAAATATATATATATATAGCAAAATATATATAGCTAGCAAAATGCCTGAAAAGTCATAGGCACTTAATCTTGTAAATTAATATTGTTTAAGTAAGGATACTTTTGTGTGCAAGAGAGAAAAGTGGTGACAGTAATCCCTTTCTGTTATTTTTGTAATTGAGACATCTACTCTAAGGCAATGTCTCTTAATTTGTAATGATCAAAATTGATTTGAATCAGTTCTAATGAGATGGATGAAACTGGAGCCCATTATACAGAGTGAAGTAAGCCAGAATGATAAACACCAATACAGTACACTAACACATATATATGGAATTTAGAAAGATGGTAACGATAACCCTATATGCAAAACAGAAAAAGAGACACAGATGTACAGAACAGACTTTTGGACTCTGTGGGAGAAGGCAAGGATGGGATGTTTCGAGAGAACAGCATCAAAACGTGTATATTATCTAGGGTGAAACAGATCACCAGCCCAGGTTGGATGCATGAGACAAGTGCTCGGGCCTGCTGCACTAGGAAGACCCAGAGGGATCGGGTAGAGAGGAAGGTGGGAGGGCGGATTGGGATGGGGAATACATATAAATCCATGGCTCATTCATGTCAATGTATGACAAAAACCACTACAATATTGTAAAGCAATTAGCCTCCAACTAATAAAAATAAATGGAAAAAAAAAAGAACAGTGCCTTCATTTTCTAAGGAAAACTCTATGACATTAACTACATCAACTAGATATTTTAGTCAAGGCTCCTGACTATGCATTACAAACACTTTTTATATGCATCCAAGTAGGAAAAAAGCAACATATGATTCCAATGCCCAATGCCACCTGCCTCAGCAGATGGTAGATTTTGTTGCACCAGCTACACTAAAATTTTGTCAGGTTTGCAAAAATCATACAATTAATTTTGTACCCAAATCATGCTCTTACAATGTGATGTTGATAAGGTGGTAGTAGATGAATTATCTACAAATTTCATATTATTCACTAGTATGGTATCTGATAAAAAGTTACCTTTATTGGTAAATATAGTTGTTATTTCAAATGACAGATCACTGCTATCTCATTTACCTACCTGGAGAAAATTTATGACTTGTTCACATAAATACAGACTACAAAGTAAATTTTCTGACACATTTGATCCTGTCATAAAAGTGATTAATATGATCAAAGCAGAGCCACTCAAATTACCACAGGCATCTCTCACCACCTCTCTATGGGAAGTGGTCAAGAAGCACTGATTAAGGATTCATATTAATTTTCTGGACTACTGTTGAGAATTTTGGTTTATTGCAGACTCTTCACAAAATGATTTAAGCAGCTTCTAGTAGTTTTCCAAAAACTTGTGCCCTTATGTCTCAGATTAGTTATCTCTGTCATGTAGATCTCCATTTAATGGTGTCATATAGACAACGTTTAACGTGAAGTTTGAATATAAGGAAAGATTGAACTGAAGTCTTATGTAGAAGAAGTCTTATGTTGCCATTATTGCACTGTCAAGGGTATTTTCAGGATGGAAGAATAACATCAATTAAGAAGAGTGCTTTATTACAGAATATAATTGACTTAGAAGACTTAAATGGTAAGAAGTAAAAGTTAAAATAGAACTCTTTCAAAATATGTCTGAAAAAAATAACACTTTGTTTCAGATATCAAAGGAACACTTTTAAGATATGACAGGTAAATAGTGCTGAAAACTGGAATGACCAAATTTGAATGTCTCTAGGCAAAAAGGAAATTGTTAAACATAGTATAACAAGCTGCCTATCATTCCAACCATTCAGACGGCAAAGAACCTGCCTACAATACAGGAGACCTGGGTCAGTCCCTGGGTCAGGAAGATCTTCTGGAGAAAAGAATTGCTACCCACTGCAGTATTCTTGCCTGAAGAATTCCATGGATAGAGGAGTCTGGTGGGCTACAGTCCTTAGGGTAACAAAGAGTCGGACATGACTGAGTGGCCAACACTTTCACCTGAAATCCTCCCAACAACCCTGGGACAAATTACTATTATTATCCCATTTTACAGATGAGAAAACATGCTTAGAGAGGTTGAATAAACTGTTCAAGGTCACACAGATAGTAGAAAGTAATAGAGCCAAACTTCTAGGGCAAGCAGTGTGATAATGGCTTGTGCTCTTAAACATGATGATATTCTGTGATCCAGGAAGTGATCATGAATCAAGGGAGAGGGAATTTGAAGGTGGAGGACTCATTTTACTATGCTTGGTCCACCAAACACAATGAGACAGACAAATTTAAGAGAAAATGAAGGAACTGCTAGATTATCTCTACACACCTTTAATACTTAAGGTGTGCATCAGTAGCTTACAGACTTTTTTTTTTTTTTAATGTATTTTATGTGGAACCTCACAGTATTAAAACAAATATTAATCAATATAAAATCTGTCCCCAGGTCCCCTGCATCTAAAGAGACACCTCAGAAGAACCCTAGGATTCTGTATAACAAGAATTGGAACTCTCTGCCATCAGACCCTCAGACATGGGAGAGATCTTCAAGGTAATTTCACCATGGTTTGTTCCTTGAGTTCATCTCGCCACCCTAGGAGCTTCATATTTCTTAAGTGAAACAATGAGAAGGACTGTGTTTGGGAGCATGTGAAATGCCACCAACTATCTAACTGCAAAGTTGGGAGAATATCCTTCAGTTTCCACATGCATACAACAGGATGATAATCATACCTAACTTTCAGGGTGAATGTAAGAATTAGAAATGGTGCACATAAAGTGCCCAGCACAAAGGAGATATCAGTAAAAGGCAGCTGCTATCTTCGTTTTCATTACTATTGGCATTTATTTCATAAAAATGCAATGTATTGAACCCAAAATGCACCATATATTTTGCTCAATTTTCTATGATGAATGACCAAGTGTTATTTTTTCTTTTTCTGTATTCTATTGCTTTTAAGATGAATGTAAGAATTCAATTGACTTTCTTTAGGCAGGCATGGGCAAAAAGAGAGAGCCAAATGTATTAAAGTAGAATCAGTTTGACGTGGGTTATCTTCCCTTGAGTTAGGAATACATTTTTATCATTGTGCTCAGCGATATAATCGGTTAGGGAACACTCTGATAACTCTAGTAGAAAAAAAAAAGCAGGGCTATTTAGGAGAAAAATTGCCACACCAGATATGAAAGGCTGTAAGTTGTGTGGAGTATAGTAGAGGTGCTCATATACAGCAGATGTTGCTTCTTGAGCATGTCTACCACTGGGATCACATCATGCCAGGGCATGGTTGGCAAACTGGTAGGATGGGTCAGCAGTGATCTTTGCAGGAAGATTTGGGGAGTCTCCTAGAAGAGGAGTCATCCTCAGAAAAAAGGCAGTCTGGTATACACACTCAGCTCAGTAAGAATTAATGGGGAAAGGAAATATGAGTACAGTATGGAATTTTTTCCAAAGACTTTTTTAAAATTAAAATATAGTTGATTTACAGTTTTGTGTTTCAGGTATACAGCAAAGAGATTCAGTTGTTATTTTTCAGATTATAGTTCATTATAGGTTATTACAAGGCATGGATATAATTCCCTGTGCTAGATAGTGTATAATTTTTGCTTGTTGATGGTTTCCTTGGCTGTGAAAAGCTTTTAAGTTTGATTAGGGCTCATTTATTTATTTTTACCTTTATTTATATCACCTTGGGGGACTGATCTAAGAAAATATTGCTACAATTTATGTCAGGGAATGTTCCGTCTATGCTCTCTTCTAGGAGTTTCATGGTGCCATGTCATATCTAGGTCTTTAAACCATTTTGAGTTTATTTTTGCATATATAGTATGAAGGAATGTTTCTATTTTCATTGGTTTATATTGTCACTGTCCAGCTTCCCCACATCACTTGTTAAAGAGATTGATTGCTTTCTCTCTACTGAAGATTCTTGCTTGTGTTGTAGATTAATTGACCATAGGGTATGGGATTTATTTCTAGGCATTCTACTCTGTTCCATTGATTTGTACATCTATTTTATGCCAATAACACACTGTTTTGATTACCATAGTTTTGCAATATGCTCTGAAAGTCTTATACCTCCAGCTTTGTTCTTTTTCCTCAGATTGCTTTGACAATTCTGGCCCTTTTCAGGTTTTATATAAATTTTAGCATTAGTATAGTTCTGTGAAAGATGACATGCATATTTTGATAGGGATTGCATTAAATCTGCAGATTGCTTTGGATGGTATGGAAATTTTAAAATATTAATTCTTCCAAACCAAGAGCATGTGATATCTTTCCAGTTCTTTGAAACCAAAGGTTTGTCTTTTGATATAAGTTCAAATGAACTTTTTTCTCATTTTAACAGGAAGAGAAAAGAACCATATGATAGTGCTGAGAAAAATCTTTTCACTAAAATCTCCATATACTCTTAGTATCACGAGGA
Organism: Dama dama; assembly: GCF_033118175.1. Lineage (NCBI taxonomy): Eukaryota > Metazoa > Chordata > Mammalia > Artiodactyla > Cervidae > Dama > Dama dama. The sequence goes on from NC_083705.1 coordinate 24,228,639, forward strand.
TAAGATTTTAGTTTTAAGTATTTTAATTAATATGTAAATATTCAGTTTTTAAAAAAGAAAGCTCATCCCTTCATTTCTGTATGAATACAGCATGGCTTTGTTTCACTAAAGCATTCACACCCAGTTTTGGCAACTCTAGAATCCTCTCCCCCAAACAGCTGTAAGAAGTAGCTGTTGGCGGTGCCCAGTGGAAGGTGGCTGAAATGGAAGAAGTTAAAAAATCAAATGTTTTGTAGACGCTAAAAGGATTTGATCACGAAGATGAAGGATATCTAGGAGACAATAAAGAATGATATTTTAGGGAGACAAAAAAGTACTTTTCAGTTCAGTTCAGTCACTCAGTCATGTCTGACTCTTTGCGACCCCATGAACCACAGCACCCCAGGCCTCTCTGTCCATCACCAACTCCCGGAGTTCACCCAAACCCATGTCCATTGAGTCAGTGATGCCATCCAATCATCTCATCCTCTGTCATCTCCTTCTCCTCCTGCCCTCAATCTTTCCCAGCATCAGGATCTTTTCTTTTCTTTTCTTTTTTTAATTTATTTTACTTTACAATATTGTATTTGTTTTGCCATACATTGACTTGAATCCACCATGGGTGTACATGTGTTCCCTATCCTGAACCCCCCTCCCACCTCCCTCCCCAACCCACCCCTCTGGGTCATCCCAGTGCACCAGCCCCGAGCACCCTGTATCATGCATTGAACCTGGACTGGCGATTTGTTTCACATATGATAATATACATGTTTCAATGCCCTTCTCCCATATCATCCCACCCTCGCCCTCTCCCACAGAGTCCAAAAGCCTGTTCTATACATCTGTGTCTCTTTTGCTGTTTCACATACAGGGTTATTGCTACCATGTTTCTAAATTCCATATATATGGATTAGTATATTGTATTGGTGTTTTTCTTTCTGGCTTACTTCACTCTGTATAATAGGCTCCAGTTTCATCCACCTCATTAGAACTGATTCAAATGTATTCTTTTTAATGGCTGGGTAATATTCCATGGTGTATATGTACCACAGCTTTCTTATCCACTCGTCTACTGATGGACATCTAGGTTGCTTCCATGTCCTGGCTATTATAAATAGTGCTGCGATGAACATTGGGGTACACGTGTCTCTTTCAATTCTGGTTCCTCAGTGTGTATGCCCAGCAGTGGGATTGCTGGGTCATATGGCAGTTCTATTTCCAGTTTGTTAAGGAATCTCCACACTGTTCTCCATAGCGGCTGTACTAATTTGCAATCCCACCAACAGTGTAAGAGGGTTCCCTTTTCTCCACACCCTCTCCAGGATTTATAGCTTGTAGACTTTTGGATAGCAGCCATTCTGACTGGTGTGAAATGGTACCTCATTGTGGTTTTGATTTGCATTTCTCTGATAATGAGTGATGTTGAGCATCTTTCCATGTGTTTGTTAGCCATCTGTATGTCTTCTTTGGAGAAATGTCTGTTCAGTTCTTTGGCCCACTTTTTGATTGGGTTTTTTATTTTTCTGGAATTGAGGTGCAGGAGTTGCTTGTATATTTTTGAGATTAATTCTTTGTCCATTGCTTCATTTACTATTATTTTCTCCCATTCTGAAGACTGTCTTTTCACCTTGATTATAGTTTCCTTTGTTGTGCAGAAGCTTTTAACTTTAATTAGGTCCCATTTTTTTATTTTTGCTTTTATTTCCAAAATTCTCGGAGGTGGGTCATAGAGGTCCCTGCTGTGGTTTATGTCAGAGAGTGTTTTGCCTATGTTTTCCTCTAGGAGTTTAATAGTTCCTGGTTTTACATTTAGATCTTTAATCCATTTTGAGTTTATTTTTGTGTATGGTGTTAGAAAGTGTTCTAGTTTCATTCTTTTACAAATGGTTGACCAGTTTTCCCAGCACCACTTGTTAAAGAGATTGTCTTTTCTCCGTTGTATATCCTTGCCTCCTTTGTCAAAGATAAGGTGTCCATAGGTGTATGGATTTATCTCTGGCCTTTCTACTTTGTTCCAATATAGTTCCATCTATATTTCTGTCTTTGTGCCAGTACCATACTGTCTTGATGACTGTGGCTTTGTAGTAGAGACTGAAGTCAGGCAGGTTGATTCCTCCAGCTCCATTCTTCTTTCTCAAGATTGCTTTGGCTATTTTAGGTTTTTTTTTTTTTTTTTTGTATTTTCATGCAAATTGTGAAATTATTTGTTCTAGTTCTCTGAAAATTATCATTGGTAGCTTGATAGGGATTGCATTGAATCTGTAGATTGCTTTGTGTCGTATACTCATTTTCACTATATTGATTCTTCTGATCCATGAACACGGCGTATTTCTCCATCTATTTGTGTCCTCTTTGATTTCTTTCACCAGTGTTTTATAGTTTTCTATATATAGGTCTTTTTCTTTAGGTAGATATATTCCTAAGTTGTTTTTTTTTTTTTTCATTGCAATGGTGAATGGAATTGTGTCCTTAATTTCTCTTTCTGTTTTCTCATTGTTAGTGTATAGGAATGCAAGGGATTTCTGTGTGTTAATTTTATATCCTGCAACTGTACTATATTCATTGATTAGCTCTAGTAATTTTCTGGTGGAGTCTTTAGGGTTTTCTATGTAGAGGATCATGTCATCTGCAAACAGTGGGAGTTTTACTTCTTTTCCAATCTGGATTCCTTTTATTTCTTTTTCTGCTCTGATTGCTGCGGCCAACACTTCCAAAACTACGTTGAATAGTAATGGTGAGAGTGGGCACCCTTGTCTTGTTCCTGACTTCAGGGGAAATGCTTTTAATTTTTCACCATTGAGGATAATGTTTGCTGAGGGTTTCTCATATATAGCTTTTATTATGTTGAGGTATGTTCCTTCTATTCCTGCTTTCTGGAGGGTTTTTATCATAAATGGATGCTGAATTTTGTCAAAGGCTTTCTCTGCATCTATTGAGATAATCATATGGTTTTTATTTTTCAATTTGTTAATGTGGTGTATTATGTTGATTGATTTACAGATATTGAAGAATCCTTGAATCCCTGGGATAAAGCCCACTTGGTCATGATGTATGATCTTTTTAATATGTTGTTGGATTCTCCTTGCTAGAATTTTGTTAAGGATTTTTGCATCTATGTTCATCAGTGATATTGGCCTGTAGTTTTCTTTTTTGCGGCATCTTTGTCAGGTTTTTGGCACTAGGGTGATGGTGGCCTCATACCTTCCTCTGCAATTTTCTGGAAGAGTTTGAGTAGGATAGGTGTTAGTTCTTCTCTAAATGTTTGGTAGAATTCAGCTAGAATTTGGTAGAATTCAGAATGAAGCCGTCTGGCCCTGGGCTTTTGTTTGTTGGAAGATTTCTGATTACAGTTTCAATTTCCATGCTTGTGATGGGTCTGTTAAGATCTTCTATTTCTTTCTGGTTCAGTTTTGGAAAGTTATACTTTTCTAAGAATTTGTCCATTTCTTCCAAGTTGTCCATTTTATTTGCATATAGTTGCTCTAATAGTCTCTTATGATCCTATGTATTTCTGTGTTGTCTGTTGTGATCTCTACATTTTTATTTCTAATTTTATTGATTTGATTTTTCTCCCTTTGTTTCTTGATGAGTCTAGCTAATGGTTTCTCAATTTTATTTAACTTCTCAAAGAACCAGCTTTTGGTTTTGTTGATTTTTGCTATGGTCTCTTTAGTTTCTTTTGCATTTATTTCTGCCCTAATTTTTAAGATTTCTTTCCTTCTACTAACCCTGGGGTTCATAATTTCTTCCTTTTCAAGTTGCTTTAGGTGTAGAGTTAGTTTATTTATTAGACTTTTTCCTTGTTTCTTGAGGTGAGCCTGTATTGCTATAAACCTTCCCCTTAGCACTGCTTTTACAGTGTCCCATAGGTTTGGGTTGTTGTGTTTTCATTTTCATTCATTTCTATGCATATTTTGATTTCTTTTTTAATTTCTTCTGTGATTTGTTGGTTATTCAGCAGGGTGTTGTTCAGTCTCCATAGGTTGGAATTTTTAATAGTTTTTCTTCTGTGATTGACATCTAATCTTATTGCATTGTGGTCAGAAAAGTTGCTTGGAATGATTTCAATTTTTTTGAATTTACCAAGGCTAGATTTATGGCCCAGGATGTGATCTATCCTGGAGAAGGTTCCATGTGCACTTGAGAAAAATGTGAAATACATTGCTTTGGGGTGAAATGTCCTATAGATATCAATTAGGTCTAACTGGTCTATTGTATCATTTAAAGTTTGTGTTTCATTGTTAATTTTCTGTTTAGTTGATCTATCCATTGGTGTGAGTGGGGTATTAAAGTCTCCCACTATTATTGCTATTGTTAATTTCCCCTTTCATACTCGTTAGCATTTGTCTTACATATTGTGGTGCTCCTATGTTGGGTGCATATGTATTTATGATTGTTATATTTTCTTCTTGGATTGATCCTTTGATCATTATGTAGTGTCTATCTTTGTCTCTTTTCACAGCCTTTGTTTTAAAGTCTATTTCATCTGATATGAGTATTGCTACTCCTGCTTTCTTTTGGTCTCTATTTGCATGGAATATCTTTTTCCAGCCCTTCACTTTCAGTCTGTATGTGTCCCTTGTTTCAAGGTGGGTCTCTTGTAGACAACATCTATAGGGGTCTTGTTTTTGTATTCCTTCAGCCAGTCTTTGTCTTTTGGTTGGAGCATTCAACCCATTTACATTTAAGGTAATTATTGATAAGCATGATCCCGTTGCCATTTACTTTATTGTTTTGGGCTCGAGTTTATACACCCTTTCTGTGTTTCCTGTCTAGAGAAGATCCTTTAGCATTTGTTGGAGAGCTGGTTTGGTGGTGCTGAATTCTCTCAGCTTTTGCTTGTCTGTAAAGCTTTTGATTTCTCCTTGCTGTAGGTTATTTTCTTTCATCACTTTAAGTATGTCCTGCCATTCCCTTTTGGCCTGAAGAGTTTCTATTGAAAGATCAGCTGTTATGGGAATCCCCTTGGGTGTTATTTGTTGTTTTTCCCTTGATGCTTTTAATATTTGTTCTTTGTGTTTGATCTTTGTTAATTTGATTGATATGTGTCTTGGGGTGTTTTGCCTTGGGTTTATCCTGTTTGGGACTCTCTGGGTTTCTTGGACTTGGGTGGCTATTTCCTTCCCCAGTTTAGGGAAGGAAACTTCCCTAAACTATTATCTCCTCAAATATTTTCTCATGGTCTTTCTTTTTGTCTTCTTCTGGGACTCCTATGATTGGAATGTTGGGGCATTTAACATTGTCCCAGAGGTCTCTGAGGTTGTCCTCATTTCTTTTAATTCTTTTTTCCTTTTTTCCTCTCTTTCATTTATTTCTACATTTTATCTTCTACCTCACTTATCCTATCTTCTGCCTCCATTATTCTACTGTTGGTTCCCTCCAGAGTGTTTTTTGTCTCATTTATTGCATTATTCATTATATATTGACTCTTTTTTATTTCATCTAGATCCTTGTTAAACCTTTCTTGCATCTTCTCGATCCTTGTATCCAGGCTATTTATTTGTAACTCCAATTTGTTTTCAAGATTTTGGATCATTTTCACTATCATTGTTTGGAATTCTTTATCAGGTAGATTCCCTGTCTCTTCCTCTTTGGTTTGTTTTGGTAGGTATTTATCCTGTTCCTTTACCTGCTGGGTATTTCTCTGCCTTTTCATCTTGTTTATTTTGCTGTGTTTGGGGTGGCCTTTCTGTATTCTGGCAGTTGGTGGTTCCCCTTTATTGTGGAGGTTCCTCACTGTGGGTGGGGTTGGACGGGTGGCTTGTCAAGGTTTCCTGGTTAAGGAAGCTTGCGTCAGTGTTCTGGTGGGTAGAGCTGGATTTCTTCTCTCTGGAGTGCAATGAAGTGTCCAGTAATGAGTTTTGAGATGTCAATGGGTTTGGTGTGACTTTGGGCAGCCTGTATATTGAGGTTCAGGGTTATGTTCCTGTGTTGCTGGAGAATTTGCATGGTATGACTTGCTCTGGAGCTTGTTGGCCCTTGGGTGGTGCTTGGTTTCAGTGTAGGTATGGAGGTGTTTGATGAGCTCCTATTGATTAATGTTCCCTGAATTCAGGAGTTCTCTGGTGTTCTCAGGATTTGGACTTAAGCCCCCTGCCTCTGGTTTTCAGTCTTGTTCTTATAGTAACCTCAAGGCTTTTCCATCTACACAGCACCAATGATAAACATCTAGGTTACTGATGAAAAGTTTCTCCACAGTGAGGGACACCCAGTGAGGTACACAGAGTTACATGGAGAAGAGAAGAGGGAGGAGGGAGATAGAAGTGACCAGGAGGAGAAGAGGGGGAATCAAAAGGGGAGAGAGCAACCTAGCCAGTAATCACTTCCCTATGTGTTCTCCACAGTCTGAATCCCTCAGAGATGTTCACGGAGTTACACAGAGAAGAGAAGAGGGAGGAAGGAGACAGAGGTGGCCAGGAAGATAAAAGGGGGAATCAAAAGGAGAGAGACAGATCAGCCAGTAATCATTTCACTAAATGTTCTCCACAGCCTGGAACACACAAAGAGATTCAGAGTTGGGTAGAGAAGAAAAGGGGCAGGGGGGAGATAGAGACGACCTGGTGGAGAAAAAGGAGTCAAAAAGGGGAGAGAGCAATCAGGCCAGTGATCTCACTCCCAAGTAAAAATGGGTACTGAAGACTGGGTTCTTAAAGGTACAAAGTTGATAACAAATACCAAAAAGCAAAGATTAAAAATCTAGAGTAGAGGTTAGATTCTCAAAAATACAATACTAAAAAAAAAAGTCACAAAAATTATAAAATATATATATATATATGAAGTTTGCTTTAAAAATAGGGTCTTTCTTTTCCTTTTTTGCAAGGTAATAGTAGGTTATAAAAGTGAAAATTAAAGAAGTAGTGGGGACTTAAACTTTTTTTAAAAATTAAATTTTTTTTATTAAATTTACAAAATGATAATATTCAGGATGGGGAACACATGTAAATGCATGGCTGATTCATATCAATGTATGGCAAAAACCACTACAATATTGTAAAGTAATTAGCCTCCAACTAATATAAATAAATTTTAAAAAATAGTAAAGATATATCTAAGACCTTCTCTGGAGCTGTTGTGGACAGTGTGGGGTCAGTTCATTTTCAGATAGTTCTTTGGCCCAGCTTGTACTCCTCAAGGTCAATAGGCCCCTTCTTATGCAGTCGGTGCTAACTACAGAGTTTTAAACTATTGCACCTGTCACTTCCAAGCGGTTCCCTCTGTTTATTTTAGCTTCTTCTGTTTGCTGGTCTCTTTGGTGTCTAATATCCGCCCTGACACAAAGGGTGTGGTGGTGGTCACTTTTTTTTTTTTCGGCTGGCTCGTTCAGTCGTGCTTTGGGGAGGGAGGAACACCACAAACAAATCTCATTGGCGTGTGCTCACAGTGATTCAGCCACACTGGGTTTGCCCCCGCTCATGGCGTGTGTGCTTACCCAGTCTACACTGCTCAGACTCTAGGTTGCTCTGCCAGGAACTGTCTGCTGCAGGCCCTGGTTTGCATGCATTTCCCAGGTCTAAGCCGCTCAGGTTCAGGTTCTCGGGTACTCCACAAAAACGCAGACTTGGTTGGGCCTGCGTTTTGCACCGTCCCAGGTCCGAGCAGCTCAGGTGACCAGGTGCTTGGTGCATGTAGTCGCCCCCAGTTGAAGGCTGCGACTTATCCCCTCCCCCATCCCAGCCGCTCAGTTTTCTAGGTGTGTCTCTTCTGGGGAGCTGATCTCTGGCTGAGACCCTCCTGGCGGATGTCGACCGTCCAGAAATCCAAGAAGTGTTGGTTAGCAAAGAAGTCTGCTAGCAGTTTGGTATAGGATGCCACTCTGGAGCTGAGATTGCCCCCTTCCAGCTCTGGCCGCCCTCGCCTGCCTGTCTCCGGTGGGGGGATGGGCTGGTCCGCAGCCGGCTAGCTCTGCTCAGTCCTTTGTTCTGTGAGCAAGCCTGGCAGTGTCTTAGGTCAGGGCTTTTTGCCTTTTCTCAGGATAGCTATCCCACAGTCTGGTTTGCTATCTCAAGCTAGTTCCTTCAGAGTGCCCTCAGGGCATTCAGGCCAGGTCCTTACCCTAAGCAATGCAGCCCCACTCCTCCCTGTCCCGCCCCCTCTTGCTAGCTCTGGGCTGCTGCTCTGCTGGGAGTTGCTGATAGGCAGGTAATCTGTGGGTTTTAATTATTTATTTATTTTTCCTCTTGGTTACTTTACCCTCTGAGATTCCAAGGCTCACCACAGACCCGCTGGAGACAGTGTTTCCTGGTGTTTGGAAACCTCTCTTTTTTAAGACTCCCTACCCTGGACGGGTCTCCGTCCCTACCTCTTTTGTCTCTCTTTTTAGCTTTTACATTTTCTCCTACCTCCTTTCAAAGACAATGGGCTGCCTTTCTGGGTGACTGATGTGCTCTGCCAGCATTCAGAAGTTGTTCTGTGGAATTTGCTTGGCGTTCAAGTGTTCTTTTGATGAATTTGTAGGGGAGAAATTGATCTCCCTGTCCTATTCCTTCGCCATCTTAGGACTGCCTCCAGGGTCTTTTCAAATGAGTTAGCTCTTCACATCAGGTGACCAAAGTATTGGAGTTTCAGCCTCAATATCAGTCCTTCTAATGAACACCCAGGACTGATCTCCTTTAGGATGGACTGGTTGGATCTCCTTGCAGTCCAAGGGACTCTCAAGAATCTTCTCCGACACCACAGTTCAAAAGCATCAATTCTTCAGTGCTCAGCTTTCTTTATAGTCCAACTTTCACATCCATACATGATTACTGAAAAAAACCATAGCCTTGACTAGATGGACCTTTGTTGACAAAGTAATGTCTCTGCATTTTAATATGCTGTCTAGGTTGGTCATAACTTTCCTTCCAAGGAATAAGTGTCTTTTAATTTCATGGTTGCAGTCACCATCTGCAGTGATTCTGGAGCCCCCCAAAATAAGGTAAGCCACTGTTTCCAATGTTTCCCCGTCTATTTGCCATGAAGTGATGGGACCGGATGCCATGATATCAATTTTCTGAATGTTGAGCTTTAAATCAACATTTTCACTCTCCTCTTTCACTTTCATCAAGAGGCTCTTTAGTTCTTCTTCACTTTCTGCCATAAGGGTGGTGTCATCTGCATATCTGAGGTTATTGATGTTTCTCCCGGCAGATTGATTCCAGCTTGTGCTTCTTCCAGCCCAGCGTTTCTCATGATGTACTCTGCATATAAGTTTAAAAAAGCGGAGTGATAATATACAGCCTTGACGTACTCCTTTTCCTATTTGGAACCAGTCTGTTGTTACATGTTCAGTTCTAACTGAACAGGCATACAGGTTTCTCAAGAGGCAGGTCAGGTCATCTGGTATTCCCATCTCTTGGAATTTTCCACAGTTTGTTGTGATTCACACAGTCAAAGGCTTTGGCATAGTCAATAAAGCAGAAATAGATGGTTTTCTGGAACTCTCTTACTTTTTCGATGATCCAGCAGAGGTTGGCAATTTGATCTCTGGTTCCTCTGCCTTTTCTAAAACCAGCTTGAACATCAGGAAGTTCATGGTTCACATATTGCTGAAGCCTGGCTTGGAGAATTTTGAGCATTACTTTGGTGTTCATTGGAAGTACTGATGCTGAAGGTGAAACTCCAATACTTAGGCCACCTCATGCGAAGAGTTGACTCCTTGGAAAAGACCCTGATGCTGGGAGGGATTGAGGGCAGGAGGAGAAGGGGACGACAGAGGATGAGATGGCTGAATGGCATCACTGACTCAATGGGCATGAGTTTGAGTAAACTCCCGGAGTTTGTGGTGGACAGGGAGGCCTGGCGTGCTGCAGTTCATGGGGTCGCAAAAAGTCAGACACGACTGAGCCACTGAACTGAACTGAACTGAACTTACTAGCGTGTGAGATGAGTGCAATTTTGTTGCAGTTTGAGCATTCTTTGGGATTGGAATGAAAACTCACCTTTTCCAGTCCTGTGGCCACTGCTGAGTTTTCCAAATTTGCTGGCATATTGAGTGCAGCACTTTCACCGCATCATCTTTCAGGATTTTAAATAGCTTAACTGGAATTCCATCACATCCACTAGCTTTGTTCGTAGTGACGCTTCCTAAGGCCCTCCTTACTTCACATGCCAGGATATCTGGCTCTAGGTGAGTGATTACATCATCGTGATTATCTGGGTCGTGAAGATGTTTTTTGTACAGTTCTTCTGTGTATTCTTGCCACCTCTTCTTAATATCTTCTGCTTTTGTTAGGTCCATACCATTTCTGTCCTTTATTGAGCCCATGTTTGCATGAAATGTTCCCTTGGTATCTCTAATTTTCTTGAAGAGATGTTTAGTCTTTCCCATTGTGTTGTTTTCCTCTATTTCTTTGCATTGATCACTGAGGAAGGCTTTCTTATCTCTCCTTGCTATTCTTTGGAACTCTGCATTCAGATGAGTATATCTTTCCTTTGCTTTTCACTTCTCTTCTTTTCACAGCTATTTGTAAGGCCTCCTCAGACAACCATTTTGCCTTTTTGCATTTCTTTTCCTTGGGGATGGTCTTGATCCTTGCCTCCTGCACAATGTCACGAACCTCCATCCATAGTTCTTCAGGCACTGTCTATCAGATCTAATCTCTTGAATCTATTTGTCACTTCCACTGTATAATCATAAGGGATTTGATTTATGTCATACCTGAATGGTCTAGTGGTTTTCCCTACTTTCTTCAATTTAAGTCTGAATTTGGCAATAAGAAGTTCATGGTCTGTGCCACAGTCAGCTTCCAGTCTTTTTTGTTTTTTTTTTTTGTTGACTGTATAGTGCTTCTCCATCTTTGGCTGCAAAGAATATAATCAGTTTATTTCAGTATTGACCATCTGGTGATGTCCACGTGTAGAGTCTTCTCTTGTGTTGTTGGAAGAGGGCGTTTGCTATGACCAGTGTATTCTCTTGGCAAAACTCTATTACCCTTTGCCCTGCTTCATTCTGTACTCCAAGGTCAAATTTGTCTGTTACTCCGGGTGTTTCTTGACTTCCTACTTTTGCATTCCAGTCCCCTATAATGAAAAGGACATCTTTTTTGGTTGTTAGTTCTAGAAGAGCTTGTAGGTCTTCATAGAACCATTCAACTTTAGCTTTTTCAGCATTACTGTTTGGGACATAGACTTGGATTACAGTGATGTTGAAAGGTTTGCCTTGGAAATGAACAGAGATCATTCTGTCATTTTTGAGATTGCATCCAAGTACTGCGTTTTGGACACTCTTGTGACTATGATGGCTACTCCATTTCTTCTAAGGGATTCTTGCCCACAATATAATGGTCATCTGAATTAAATTCACCCATTCCAATCCATTTTACTTTGCTGATTCCTATAATGTCGATGTTCACTCTTGCCATCTCCTGTTTGACCACTTCCCATTTACCTGGTCCTAACATTCCAGCTTCCTATGCAATATTGCTCTTTACAGCATTGGACTTTGTTTCCATCACCAGTCACATCCACAACTGGGTGTTTTGGGTTTTTTTTGGCTTCGTCTCCTCATTCTTTCTGGAGTTTTTTCTCCACTCTTCTCCAGTATCATATTGGGCCCTACCGACCTGGGGAGTTCATCTTTCAGTGTCATATCTTTTTGCCTTTGCATACTGTTCATGGGGTTCTCAAGGCAAGAATACTGAAGTGGTTTGCCATTCCCTTCTCCAGTGGACCACATTTTGTCAGAACTCTCCACCATGACTCATCCATCTTTGGTGGCCCTACACAGCATGGCTCATACCTTCATTGAGTTAGACAAGCCTGTGGTCCTTGTGATCAGATTGGCTAGTTTTCTGTGATTGTGACTTTCAGTTTGTCTGCCCTCTGATGGAGAAGGATAAGAGGCTTATGGAAGCTTCCTGATGGGAGAGACTGACTGAGAGGGTAACTGGGTCTTGTTCTGATGGGCGGGTCCATGTTCAGTAAATCTTTAATCCAATTTCCTGTTGAAGGGTGGGGCTGTGTTCCCTCCCTGTTATTTATCTGAGGCCAAACTATTGTGGAGGTAATGAAGATAATGGCAACCTCATTCAAAAGGTCCCATGCATGCACTGCTACACTCAGTGCCCCCTACTCTGCAGCAGGCCACCACCAACCCACACCTCTGCTGGTGACTCCTGGACACTCATGGGCAAGTCTGGGTCAGTCTCTTGTGGGGTCACTGCTCCTTTCTCCTGGGTCCTGGTGTGCATAAGGTTCTGTTTGTGCCCTCCAAGAGTCTGTTTCCCAGTCCTGTGTAAGTCCTATGTAAGTTTTGGTGTCTCTATGGCGGGATTAATGGCGACCTCCTCCAAGAGGAGAGCTTGGAGGGAGGCCCACTGCTGACCTGTACCTCCACAGGAGACATTAAAACACAGTTCTGTCTCAGTCTCTGTGGGGTCTCTGGGTCCTGGTGCGCCCAAGATTTGTTTGAGCCCTCTGAGCATCTCTGGCAGGTATGGGGTTTCATTCTAAACATGATTTTGCCCTTCCTACCATCTTGCTGGGGCTTCTCCTTTGCCTTTGGACATGGGGTATCTTCTCAAAGTTGTTCCAAAGCTGCATAGCTGCCACTCCAGTGCTGTGCAGCCACCTCATGGTCCTTGGAGTTCACTAAACATTTTAAAAAATTATTCTGAATTATCTGATAGTTCATAGCTCTTTAGTATCAGTTATTAGAGATTTATTATTAAACAGTTTCCTTTGGCACTGTCATAATTACCTCATTTTTCTTGATCCTTGATTCTTTACCTTGATATCTGCATCTGAATAAGTTTCCACCTCTAGACTTTGTAGGTTCACTTTGGCAGAGATAGTTCTTCACCAGTAACTTCAGCCGGGGGTTCTGGACATGTCTGCTGGCAACATCGTTGGGCAACTTATGGCTCTATTGGGTTCTATTTTTGAGCAAAGCAACTGTTCAGGCTCTGACATTGTGTGTAGGGTGGTGTGCCACTGGGAGAGAAGAGCTGGATAGAACTGCTGGCTTGGTTCCCTGCCCACGTGTGACTATTGGCTTCGTAGTTGCCTAGATTCTCTGGCCAGGCATACTAAACAGTAGGGACTGGGTACTATACATAGCAGTAGGTGGGGCTATGAGTAGCTTCCCAGCCCTGAAAGGGCAGCAGGAACGGGACCCAGGGCTTGGACAACTCTCTGTTTTGTATTCTGAATCAGGTGAGAGTGTGTACTGAATATCCTGTCAGGTGAGCCGCTGGTTTTGCTCTGCAGACAGGGAAAGCTGCGGCTGTGATAAGTCCCACTGTTATCAGTGTTGTTTAACGGGCTACACAGCTCCCCATGTGTTCTCATAAGCTTCCTGGTCAGGTGGCCTGAAGGCTGTATTCAGCAGTAACTAGGGTTACAAATTCATTACTCTGCCTGGGTGCAGTAGGAAAAGCAGCTTCAAGGCTGCTGAATTCTCTTTGTGACCTTAACTCAAGCCAATCCATGACCCAAGTTCCTTGGTTAAACAGGGCCACTGGCTTTGCTCTGGGGGCCCATGCTCTGCAATGAGCTGGGCTGACTCTGGCTCTGGCCTGGCTGGAATGGGAAGGGCCTACTTCTGGCCACTCCAAATTTTTTCAAAAGGCTTTTTGGTTGGCAGGGGCTAGGAGCTATGATTTGCAGTTGATGGAGGAGGTAGGAATTAACATCCCTACCTGGCTATAACAAGGGAACCCTCCATACCTGGTACTGCCTTTGTTCTGAGGGCCAACAGCTGTGTTCACCTGCTTCTCCACTTAACAGTTGCTGTGCAGTTTCCATGTATTGTCACCAGTCCTTCCTGTCAGAAGAGGGCTCAGCACCATGCTCTATAGCAATTGGAGCTATGACTCGGGCTCCTGCCAGGCTGTAGACAGACCAGGCTCTAGAGCCAGCAGAGCTCCTTGTTTGGGCACCTGAATTAAGCAGTCCTTGCCCCACCAAGTTCCCTGGTCAGACTCTGCCCTGACTTGACTCTGCAGATGAGCAAACCCCCTTATTGGGGCTACTACTTGAGCCCTGCAGGTAGGAATGTGGCTGCTTGCTGGAAGCTCTCCTCTTCTCTCAGTGTCAATCAGGTTCCTGGTGGCTGAGTCCCACAGGTCCCTTTGTGGATTCCCCTGGGTTATCCCCATGCAGTGAAACCAGAGTAGACTCCAGCACAGCAATCCATAATGCTGTAAGAGCCTGATGTCACCCTGGGCTCTCTTTCCCACGGAGGAAATGCAGGCTCAGAGGAAACCTCTTGGTGTGCTGCTATGCCGATCTAGGGAAGGAGCCATGAGGTCATTGTGTAGACATTCCTCTTACCTGTCTAATGCAGTCTGTCTTGGTCCCTGTGGTGCAGAGAGTTGCTTCACCTTCAAGTTCTAGGATTATTTTAATGGTGTCTTATCCATGAATAGTTGTTCGTTGCTGTTCTTATGAGGGAGAGCAAAATCAGCTATGCCCAAGGTTGCCATCTTGGTGATATCACTCATCATGGCTTTTCTGATATGTGGTTCCCTCTCCTTTTCTAACTGGAGGCCTTTTCCAGTTAGAAGCTCTCACATGTTTAATCCCATCTTGGTGTCTGCTGCTCAGAGAATCCAGCCAAGCTAATGAACAAAGTGAAGACATTTTCAATAATTGCTTTTGTATAACTGGAAAGCAACAGAAATTTCATGACCAAAACATATCCATGGTGGAGTGCAATGTAACTAAAACCTAGGCTCTGTGCTACCTCTGTTTTCTCACCTGCAGCAAATGAGTTCATATCCTCTTCAGATTTCATTCATAGTTGTAGCATACACTTCCATTCTAAATACATCCATTATCTTTTCACTTTTTCGCTTTGGGGCTTTCTTCAAGCTGCATGACTACCCAGGCAACTGGCAGGTTACTGTATAGATAGTCTGGGGAGTTCCCTGGGGAAATATTCAGTAGACCCATGTCCCGGCCCTTATCCTTTAGATACATAGTTCTGGAAGTCTTCTCTGAGGTTCTCAGAGATCCCTGCAGAATTGACCCTGTACTTCCTAGAGCAGCAGACATATTACTTTTGGCTTTCTTCCTTTCTTGTCCCACTCTCCTCCATTCTTTCCTCCTGATTCCTGGGATAACTTCCAAGTAAACCACCTGCACCAAAGTCCTTATCTCAGGTTCCAGTTTGAGAGAACCCCAAGGCAAGATATTGTCTCTTGAAAATGGTGACATGAATTTTTAAGATGATTTACTTCCCTCATGAACATTATACCAAATGTTAATATGGCATATATGGCACTTAATAATTTGATCCCTTGGCTACTCTTTAATCACTCACAAGTCTTCTGCATACACTGTGTCCCAGCCATATCAAACAACATATAATTCTATTGATAAGGAATTGTTTTGTTACCCCCAACACTATTGCTTTCATATGCTAGTTCTTCTTTCTCTATCGACCTGAGGAAAATAGAAAAGTTCATTTACACTTTAGTTACTCAAAGACACTTTAGTTACTCACCTGGGCAAATTAGATATAGAGGACTTTGCAATAGCACATATCACATTGCATTATCATTTTAGTTCATATGCCTGACTTCCTTACTGGACGAGGAATCTTGTCTTCTAGAGTGGCTTCACATTGTATGGTACCTGGAAGTTTCTCAAATATTTTTTCCCCACAAATAAGCAATGCATTTAACAAAATAATATTTATAACACAGCAAGATATGATACAGAGATAGTATAAATGTGAAGACTTTAGTATTACCTGTCTTGTTCTGGATACATGTAGTATCTTACAATAATAATTACTTTTACTTACTAACTGAGCTTTCTAATAGCTAATAGCTAAGTTTTATACCATAATTAAAGCAAATGTTAAATTTAACTAGTAGAGGAAATGGTTTTATCCTAGAAATTCTCTTCCCTGTGTAATCTGATCAGAGAATCTCATTTTTTAAATAGTTTTAAAATGAAAAGGGAAAGAAATTCACCAACTTCTGTTTATATAGTACAATACTAGCATTGCAGTATCTCTTTTGATCTTTATTGACCAATTTAGAAAAATCAGATATTAGTTTCCATTTAAAAGACGAGGAAACTAAAACTTTAAAATTTAAAATGAGTATCTCAAAAGCACACAGATGAGAAGTACAAGGCTAAGATTTAAATCTAGACATGCTAAACTTTATTTAAATACTCTTCATGTCATTTGACTCAAACCTCCAGGCATTATCTTAGCTGACTTGAGACAAAATGACAGATGCTATACAAGAACTAAAGCCAACACATTTTGTTACCATATTGCCAGATACCTAATGTTGAGGGAGCATATTCTGGAATGAAAATATTAATTCAATAATGATATTATAAAATAAAGGAAAGACTCAGTACATAACATGACTATGAATGTTTTTATAGAGTTAAAAATACTGTAACCATATGATCCAGAAATTCAAAACCTAGGTCTTTACCCAGCAAAAACTGAAAAGCTATGTCCACACAAAACCTGTAAGTGAATATTTATGACTGCTTTATTCATAACCATTCAAACTGGAAGCAAGATGTCATGTACATTCAAGGGAATAACACACTAAAAAGGAAGAAATTAACCATTACATAAAACAACATGGATATATCTTAAAAGCATTATGTTACCTAAAAGAAGTCACATAGTATGATTCCATTTATATGATAATCTGAAAAAGACAAAACTATAGGACAGACATCAGATCAACGGTTACCAGGGAGTAGTGGTAGGTGAGCAGGTTAACCACAAACTTTTGGAAGTGATGGGAAATGATCTATATTCTGAGATAATGGTTATGTGACTATATACATTTGTCAGAAATTCATTGAACTGCACAGCCACAGAGTCTATTTTACTCTATATAAATTGAAAGAAAGAAAGTGAAAGTGAAAGTTGCTCAGTTATGTCTGACTGACTTTCTGCGACCCCAAGGACTGTATGTAATTCTCCAGCCCAAAATACTGGAGCGAGTAGCCGTTCCCTTCTCCAGGGATCAAACCCTGGTCTCCTGCACTGCAGGCAGATTCTTTACCACCTGAGCCACCAGGGAAGCCCCTACATAAATTATACCTCACTAAACCTGAGTTCGGAGAAGGCAATGACACCCCACTCCAGTACTCTTGCCTGGGAAATCCCATGAACAGAGGAGCCTGGTAGGCTGCAGTCCATGGGGTCGCTAAGAGTCGGACACGACTGAGAAACTTCACTTTCACTTTTCACTTTCATGCATTGGAGAAGGAAATGGCAACACACTCCAGTGTTCTTGCCTAGAGAATCCCAGGGACGGGGGAGTCTAGTGGGCTGCCCTCTATGGGGTCGCATAGAGTCACGACTGAAGTGACTTAGCAGCAGCAGCAGCAAACCTGAGTTAGAACATAGAAGATATATGGGTCCTATAAAATATTTGAATAAAAGGTAAGATATATATATACAAACTTTACTTGTGAAAAGTATGATTAAAGATGTAAATTCTTTGCAAATTAAACACAAGGTTAAATGCAATTATAACCAAAATCCCTTGCAAGGTATCAAGCAATTTCTAATATTTACATGAAGGCACTAAAGACTAGATTAAGCATGATATTTTGAAGGCACACAGGTCGGGGTGACTTGCTTTAATCAAGATATCAGGACTTATAAAGCTGTAGTAATTAAAATATTTTCCTATTGGTCCAGAGAAAGATCAATAGGAAAAACAGAGCACTCTTGAGGAGAATAAAGTCTTTGTGGGACTTTTACATATATTAGAGAATGCATTAAAAATCAAAGAGGGAAAGGTAGTTACTTGGTAAACAGTATCAGGACAATCCATTTCCACTATAAAATTAGATGCCCAAGTAAAATCATGCACAAAATTACTATGTATCTGATATAGACCTAAACATGAAATTAAAAAAAAAAATACCACCAACATGCACTACAGGCAATAGAAAGAATCAAATATTCCTATCAGTCAATAAGAATGTGATAAATAATCCAATAGAAAAGAGACTCAAGGAAGAAAACAGACACAGTATCATCAGTGGTTGAGAAAAAAATGAAAAACAAAACAAGATGTCATTTAAAACCCATTAAACTGGCAAAAACTATATTAACTCCAAGTGATAAGAAGATATAGAAATGAAAATCTCATACACAGCTGGTTGGAGGATAAACTGGGTTTGAGGGGCAATTTGGCAATATCTTCTCAAGTTGAAAATAAGCATATCCTACAAACCAACAGTTCCATTTCTCAGCATACTCTAACACGTTCATGTAAGATATATGAGTAGAAATGCACAGGGACATCCGCTAGCATTGTTTGTAATGGGGAAACATATGATTGTTAGAATTTGTATTTCTCTCCTCTGAATACTCGAACCAAATGGAAATATAGGCAAACAAAAAGCTTCAGAAATTGTAGTTCACCATCCTCATTAAGTATACTTAGGAAAACCAAATGCAAATTGACCTAACCAAAAGAACCAAAAACTAACTTCCTCATGACGAAGATACCTTTGTTTCCATGGATGGCCACCAATCTCTTGGCCATTGACTATCTACATGTGTTCAGTTTATTTACTCAACTGGTACTATGTAAAAAATTCCCATTCTGGAAAGAGAAGGTGTTTCATTCTGTTTTTGCAGGCTTTGAGTATACATTGTGATGAGTTAAGTGCAACAAGATTATAATTAACTTACAGCTGTGCTCAGACTTCAAAATTCATTTCCCAAACTACAAGAAAGGAATAGAATCCCTATTCACACCAATATGACTTATGTCTCATTATCTTTCTATTACCACACTTAAAAGAAAAAAATTGTTCTTAAGTGAAAGTGCAAGTTGCTCAGTCGTGTTCGACTCTCTGCGACCCCATGGATTGTCCATGGAATTCTCCAGGCCAGAATACTGGAGTGGGTAGCCTTTCCCTTCTCCAGGGGATCTTCCCAACCCAGGGATCGAACCGAGGTCTCCTGAATTGCAGGTGTATTCTTTTACCAGCTGAGCCACAAGGGAAGCCCAAGCATTAAAATTATGGAAACATCATTTTAAGAAGGCATCATTTAAGTATCAGCTTTTACTTTGAATCTGGAAATAGAGTCTGCTTTTTTTTTTTTTTTTTTCTTTTTCTAATCATTATACTGATCGAGTTCATATTAGTTCCTTCTGAGAGGAATAGGTGAAAACTTTCTCAGTTGTGGATGAACTAGATTATGTTAGAAGCCAATTAGCATGGAGGAAACACAAGCTGGAATCAAGACTGCCGGGAGAAATATCAATAACCTCAGATATGCAGATGACACCACCCTTATGACAGAAAGTGAAGAGGAACTAAAAAGCCTCTTGATGAAAGTGAAAGAGGAGAGTGAAAAAGTTGGCTTAAAGCTTAACATTCAGAAAACTAAGATCATGGCATCTGGTCCCATCACCTCATGGGAAATAGATGGGGAGACAGTGGAAACAGTGTCAGACTTTATTTTTTGGGGCTCCAGAATCACTGCAGATGGTGACTGCAGCCATGAAATTAAAAGATGCTTACTCCTTGAAAGGAAAGTTATGAGCAACCTAGATAGCATATTAAAAAGCAGAGACATTACTTTGCCAACAAAGGTCTGTCTGGTCAAGGCTATGGTTTTTCCAGTAGTCATGTATGGATGTGAGAGTTGGACTGTGAAGAAAGTTGAGCATCGAAAAATTGATGCTTTTGAACTGTGGTGTTGGAGAAGACACTTGAGAGTCCCTTGGACTTCAAGGAGACCCAACCAGTCCATCCTAAAGAAGATCAGTCCTGGGTGTTCATTGGAAGGACTGATGCTGAAGCTGAAACTCCAGTACTTTGACCACCTCATGCGAAGAGTTGACTTATTGGAAAAGACCCTGATGCTGGGAGGGATTGGGGGTAGGAGGAGAAGGGGACGACAGAGGATGAGATGGCTGGAAGGCATCACCGACTCGATGGGCACGAGTTTGAGTAAACTCAGGGAGTTGGTGATGGACAGGGAGGCCTGGCGTGCTACGATTCATGGGGTCGCAAAGAGTTGGACATGACTGAGCGACTGAACTGAACTGAACTGAACCCTCAGTAAGGTATAACATAAACCCAAAACTTATACATACAAGACTTAAAATGATCATTTGGTGCTTTGTTTTTCCATTGTTCATTTTCTGTGTTTGTGTTTTAGAAAAATGTTTATTATCATATTACTACAGTCAATATTCATCCCTAATGGTTTTATTAGGCCATTCGCTCATGTTGCTTAAGAATTGTATGTTACGAGAATTAGTACTGGAGTCTAATTTTTCCCTGATAATTCAAAAATTTTTGTTCAATAAGCTACTTATGTTCAATAAGCTACAAAACTCTGCAGACAGAAATCTTACCCTCTTATATAGCCAAGCAGATACAATCATTACACATATGTTCTCATGATAAACAATAACTAGTCAAGTAAGAGAACATCACAATTTGTCACATATAATTTATCCTAAATTCACTTGGTAATTGAGGTGACCATTTATGTTAGCTAACTGACTTTATTCAAGAGAACAGTAAAATTCTCATGTCTTTATTACAAGAGGTAATTTTGCTACTTGGAATAAGTGTCCCAGGCAAAATTAGTCTCCTACCTTCACACAGAAACTGAGAGACAGAAATGCTTTCTCAGTTTCTGTGTAATAAAGCTGGGGTCATAGAGCTGGCCAAAGGCTTATGTGGCTTTCAAAAGGATTTACATACTTTCAAAAAGAGAGAGAAAATAGCTTTCAAGTTTCCTAAGGTAAATGCTTCAGGAAAAGAAGGAAGAAAGTCACTTCCTTTATTTTCAACTGGGAAATCTAAGCTTCTTATTTTTATTTTGTATTTCTCCTTACACAACAAAGCTGCCAGTACAAACTATGCAATGTGTTTCCTCCTATCATTCTCCTAAGTATAGAGTGAAAGTTCTTTTTCTTAGTTTGATGGAGTAAACCTGGTAAAACCAAAGAACAACCAAAAACTATGTACCTGTTGTTTTAGGAGTGGTAACTGGTTATCTATCAGCCTCTTCAGCAAGAACTCTGGCAAGAGCAATTGGAATTACCTGCCTTTGGTCATTCAGAACACACTCTTGAAGGGAGCTGCTGCTGCTGCTAAGTTGCTTCAGCCATGTCCGACTCTGTGCGACTCCATAGAGGGCAGCCCACCAGGCTTCTCCATCCCTGGGATTCTCCAGGCAAGAATACTGGAGTGGGTTGCCATTTCCTTCTCCAATGCATGAAAGTGAAAAGTGAAAGTGATGTCACTCAGTCGTGTCCGACTCTTCGCGACCCCATGGACTGTTTGTAGCCCAGCAGGCTCCTCCGTCTGTGGGATTTTCCAGGCAAGAGTACGGGAGTGGGGTGCCATTGCCTTCTCTGCTTGAAGGGAGAGTTGAGTTAATTAAGCTGGAACCACAAATGTGTTAAACAGGGAGGAGGAGAAGAGGACATTGAGGATCATCCATTCTGCCAGGAAGTCAGTGGCATAGTTGAAACTAATATTTTCAAATTCTCGCCCCTGGTTCCTTTCCTTTTCCCCACCTACCTTCAAGTTGGTGTTAAGGGGCCACACATACAGTTCAGTGGTGCTGCTACTGCCCAGTCCTGTCTCACAGTTCCTCTTGACTTACCTTCAAGACTTTTGATCACTATTTTGACATCCTAAGTAAGGGTGGTCCTTATATCACGTGATGGCCAAAAGTTACTAGCACCAAGACAAGTAAACAAAAGAAATTACATAGAAAAAAAGTGCTGGTTGCAGAGGTGAGAGTAAATAATCAAATAGCTAGAAATATTTCCTTATGTGACCCTCTTCTGAACAGCAGCATTGTTCAACTGGGGACATTTTCCCCCAAAGGTGATGCTTTGAATGGCAGCATCAGTTATATTTGAACATAATTATAATAAGTTATAATAGCTTAATTTTAAAAAGGCCAGATTCTTTCCAGTAGAGAATATCACTACTTTTGGCACATTCATTAATATACAAATATCCCCAATTTGAATACTATAAACTAGTGGTCGGTCTTGCTAAAGTGTCTGATGAACAGTAAATCTAATCAATAGCAATCCTTTATAATTTTCAAAATCTCATTTCCTGGAAGGCTGGCTGAGTCATTAAATACCACCTTTTGTAGACATCATGGTTATAAAATGTTAGTTGACTGTATTATTTTATTTTGTTAATAGTTAGCTGGTGGTGATGACATATGGATATTTTAGTGTTTTCCAGTGCACTAATAATGAAGAGTATTCATTCCAAAACTGCAAAATTATGTAAAAATGATAGGACTGAAGTATATCTCAGTCATTTCCTTACATTCTTCTAGACAAAATTTTGTGTTGTTAATTTTATGTCACCTTGTCTGGGCCACAGGGAGCCGGGATATCTATAATTGTTCAACAGTGTTCTGAATCTGTGTGAGTGGATTTCTTGGTGACATTAGCATTTGAATGAGGAGAATGAGTAAGGAATATTGTCCTTCCCGGTGGAGGTAGACCTCATCCAAACTGTTGACCTGAATAGAATAATAAAAGTAATGGAGAAAGAATTAGCTCATCCACTTACCTGTCCTTCAGCTGAAATATAGGTCTTTTCTTGCCTTCCTCTGGAACCTAACCATTGGCTCTCCTGGGTCTTCAACTTGTCAGTTACAGATCTTGGTATTCTTCCATAATCATATTCATCAATTCCTTAAAATAATTAAATGATAGGTATGTAGATCCACCACTGTACCCATTGATTCTGTTTCTCTGGAGAACTCTAATATGGATATGAATGAGGGAAAAGGAAAAGTATACAAAATAAGAACAATTATTTGTCAATGTAATTCCTTTATAGCCCAAATTGTATACACATACACACATGTACTCTCAGGCAAATGTGCTCTACATTCATAATTTTTATAGGTTGTTTAGTCATTAGGGTATAACCTTGGAAAAAGCTCTCTTAGAACCTCAGTTACAAACTTTTTAATTTGGTCATTTTAACACACATATTTCTTCTTTTGGTATGAAATAGAGACTTTTTTATGAAATCCTTTGGGATGTGGAATACACGAGCTTAGCCGAACTTTCTGTTTACTTAAAACCATATTCAAACTGACTCCATCAAGAATAAGTTTGTGGTTGCTTCTCTCTTACCTGTTTACAAATGATCTTTGCTCTCTAAACAAGACAGCCTCTTGTAACTATTGCTTACCTGTTTGGTAATGGATGTTTTTCTGAGACAGTTGTTGCAGGCCTTCACATTGCTGGGGGTTTCCGTCTTTCTTCTGCCTGGATTTCTACACTCCCTTTGGCAGCAGAGCATGGCCAGGACTGATGCTTTCATGGCCTTGAGCATCAAATCTCCCTCTTCCCTCTTCTCTCCCTAGCTAAAACTGCCTTATCTTACCACACGCTAGTACTCTGTTCACTCATTCAATTAATATTATAGCATTACTCTGATGGCCAGGTGACTCTAGTGGTAAAGAACACACCTGCCAATGCAGGAGACATGAGATGCGGGTTTGGTCCTTGGATCAGGAAGATCTCCTGGAGAAGGGCATGGCTGCCCACTCCAGTATTCTTGCCTGGAGAATCTCATGGACAGAGGAACGTAGTGAGCTACCGTCCATAGGTCGCACCCAACTGAAGCAACTTAGCACAAACTCTGCTGGCCAGAGGACAGATAGTAGCACATAAACAGATGTCTGACCCCATCAGGCTGAGTCCAATGGAGCATTCAGACATTCTGATATTAAACACAAATGATTACGCAATTGCAAACTGAGGCAGCAAGTGCTAACAGAAAACAAACAAACAAAAAAACAGATACAGTGGACTTCCTTTTTGAACTCCCCAGTGATGGTCTATAACAGCTAGGCAGGGTAAAATTAGAGTGATAGCATTGCTTTATATATTTCATTTCCCCAGATTACTCCTACCAAGAATGCAATCAGCTATAGTGAAAGGAGTAGATCCCCGCTCCTCTAAGTCCTAAGGGATAAAGTTGATTATATATGTCTGGAAAATCTAATTATCAACTTTTTGCTCTATGACCTTCTTGTTCTGGAGAAGGCAATGGCAACCCACTCCAGTACTTTTTCCTGGACAATCCTATGGACGGAGGAGCCTGGTAGACTGCGGTCCATGGGGCCGCTAAGAGTCAGACACGACTGAGCGGCTTCACTTTCACTTTTCACTTTCATGCATTGGAGAAGGAAATGGCAACCAACTCCAGTGTTCTTGCCTGGAGAATCCCAGGGATGGGGGAGCCTGGTGGGCTGCCGTCTATGGGGTCGCACAGAGTCGGACATGACTGAAGCGACTTAGCAGCAGCAGCAGCTTCTTGTTCTGCTGACTTTATTTTATAGCTACCATATTCCATGAAATTTAAAGATTCTTGCTCCTTGGAAGAAAAGCTCTGATAAACCTAGACAGTGTATTAAAAAGCGAGATGTCAGTTTGCTGACAAAGGTCCATATAGTCAAAGTTATGGTTTTTCCAGTAGTCACACACAGATCTGAGAGCTGGACTGTAAAAAATGTAGAGCACAAAGAATTGATGCCTTTGAACTGTAGTGCTGAAGAAGACTCCTGAGTGTCCC
Source organism: Dama dama (assembly GCF_033118175.1). NCBI lineage: Eukaryota > Metazoa > Chordata > Mammalia > Artiodactyla > Cervidae > Dama > Dama dama. The sequence continues at coordinate 24,253,140 of NC_083705.1, forward strand.
TTGGACAGCAAGGAGATCAAACCAGTCAATGTTAATCAACCCTGAATATTCATTGGAAGAACTGATACTGAAGGGCTAATATTGTGGTCACCTGAAGTGAACAGCCAACTGATTGGGAAAGACTCTGATAGTAGGAAAGATTGAAAGCAAAAGAAGAGGGTGGCAGAGAATAAGATGGTTGGGTGACATCACCAATGCAATGGACATGAACTTGAGCAAACTCTGGGAAATGGTGAGGGACCAGGAGGTCTGGCATGCTGCAGTCCATGGGGTCATGAAGAGCTGGGCACAGCTGGACGACTGCACACCGTCACCACCGTATTCCTCTGATTAGACTGCTGACTACTCTGTTAGCCTTGTCATTCTCCATTCTGAGGTTTAATCTGTAGTCCAAACCAATAAACAGAGATTGGGCTTTAAAGTAGTGCTGATTTGCATGTCTGGTCTTCCAGAAACAATAGAAATTCCAGATATTTAGTTAACTTTTTTTTTAATGGTTGTCTCTTTTTATACCTAATTTTCTCTGTAGAGCGCTATTAAAACAAAACCCAGGTGGGGACAATACCATATGGATGAGATGCATTATGCTCTCTGTAAAATATGGTGCCCCTCATCCTCTTCCAGTTGCCATGGTCATCCTTGCTGACCCTCAACCAGTTTCTGTACTTTATCTTCATTGAATGAACAGTTTGCTACCTACCTCTAGTAAGGTAAGGTGTAAGATAGGGATCCTTACAGAATCAGGGATCAGTTATCAGACCCAAGTGTCTTTAATTTGGCCTTCTCATAAAATATATACATTAGGTATTCATATATTGCATGAATACCTAGCATTTGTCCACTGCATATGTCAGACTTTGCAATTGATACAGTCTGGGTCCTCAAACTGAGATACAAATTTATCACTGCTTACTGTTCTATGGCTTATGAAATATTCTCACCAACGTTATCTTAATATGTAAGTCTTCATCTACTTTTACCCTTCATCCAAGCCTTGAGAAACCCCAGAATCCAAGACAAGCATTAAAATATAAATGTGAGGTTTTAACTAGGAAATAATCATGTGCATAGAGTTGCTGATATCTTGGGTCTTTAAAAGTTGTTTTTTAACAAATAGACATATATAAAATTGAAATACACCCACAGACATAGAAAACAAACTTATGGTTACAAGAGGGAAAAAGAGATAGGATAAATTAGGAGTTTGGGATTAACATATTCTGTGTTTCATATAAAATAGATAACCAACAAAGGCCTACTGTATAACACAGGGAACTCTACTCAATATTTTGTAATAACCTATAAAGGAAAAGATTCTGAAAGAAGAATACTCACACACATATCTGAATCACTTTGTTGTATACCTAAAACTAACAAAAGATTGTAAATCAATTATATTTCAAAACAAAAAAAGCTGAACCAACACAAAAATGGAATTTAAAAGACAAATTAATTTAAAAACTCAAAAAGTTGTTTTTCTGCTTGTTAAATAGGACATGTTCACTGTAAACATTTTTTAAAATTAACATATGTATGTGGAATATAGAAAAATGGTACAGATGAACCTATTTTGCAGGGCAGGAATAGAGACGCAGACATAGAAAACAGATGAGTCGACACCAGTGGGGGGAGAGAGAGTGTGGGATGAATTGAGAGATTGGAACTAATGTATGTGCACTGCATGTGCAAAACAGCTAGTGGGAACCTGCTGTATAGAGGGGGGAACTCAGCTCAGTGCTCTCTGGTGACCTAGATGGGTGGGGTGGGGTTGTGGGGAGGTGCAGGGGAAGTCCAAGAGGGAGGGGATATGTGATAGCTGATTCATTTTATTGTACAGAAGAAACTAACGCAACATATAAGCAACTTTACATGCATACATAAAGGGTGAAAAAGGTAATTGATATAAATATACCATAACTTACATAATCTTTCTCCTGTATTTGAATATGTAGGTAGTTGCCTCTTTTTCACAATTAAGGAACAGTGAGTTAGTAGACATCTTTGTCCACAGAAACCTTGGTTACTTTAGAGTTTTTTCTTCAGTATGGTTTCCCAGATGAGAATTTACTGGGTAAAAGGGATTAAGAGGCATGTTTCAGACTCATGAGACAAAGTACCAATTACCATCCCAAATGGTTATATTTATTTATATATACTTCTATGATAAGTGTCTAATATTGCCTGTTTCAACAGAAACATACAGGCTAGTAGATTTTAGAAATAATGTCATCATTTAAAGTGAAAACATGGATAAATGTCTGAGTGAATAGGTAGGTACTCCAAGAAGCTAAACATGCTCTAAATACCTTTCTTTAAAAAGCAGGGTCTATGAAGACATTATGCCTATGTCTATATTATGTCTATGAAGACATAAACGTCTATGAAGACATTTATGAAACTTGGTTCAATGGCTAGAGACATTCCACATCTAAGCCAAAAGAAAGTCCCTCTCCAGAGATCAAGTAAACTATGATAACTGTTCAACTGTCCTAAACTCTACTCAGTTTTAATAACTAAATACCACTGACTTATGCCTTGTCCTGTCCACCACCACCTCCATCTGGGGCCACTCTCCCACCATCTCTCTAAACTTTAGCAACAGATGTGAAACTATTTTCTCTACTTCCACTTTGCAGAGAATGGAGCTCTCTTCTCTCCAATTCATAATCTTCTTTTCAAATATGAAATTCTAACTTATTGCTTTCCTTTTGTACCTTTTTAAAAGATTCTCATCATTCTTAGGATGCTCTTAGGCTAAGGATGAAACCCTTGGTATAGATCACAGGGACCTGAATGTCCTGGTCCCTGATTCTCTCCCCAGCTTCAATTGTTCATCTCCTTTCCACTTCTAACTACTCATCCTTTTTCCCATTCTGTGAGTAACCCACTCTCTCTCCTTATCTGGAAGGAGAATGCTATTAATGTTTTCTACATGCCTAGGTTCTCTTCTCCCCATCCAACCCCTGCTGATTCATCAACTTTCAAATATCATCTCACGCATCACATCCTCGCTCCCTAGCCCAACAAGCACCTCCATTTTGCCTTCAACATGTGATTCACAACACATTCTGTTGTGAATAATTACTTATTCAGGAGGTTATTTGATTGATTGTCCACCTCAGAGTGTTCTTGGTCAGATCAAATCTGTTTTTCTCACTTTTGAATCTAAACCACCTGGCAGAATTCCTGGCACATAGCTGGAGTTCAGCATTATTTCTAGAATAAAATGTATTTCTACAGTATATGTATGACTTTTATATGAAAGTTTAAGACCTAGTAGTAAAGGAAGGTGACTTCAGAATAGAAATCCTGAGAAGTTATAACCAATGGAAAATACATCAGACAAAGAGAATATGTATAAATAGTATCGCATTTTCAAGCTGTGCTAAACTAATTGAGAAACGAAAGATGCTATAACTGACTTGGTGACTTTCAACCAAGTATTTGACCTCTTTGTTCCTGAAATGCCTCATCTATACAATATGAATGACACCTACATGAATGACACTACCCATTTACATACTTCCTAATATCAAAAATCTATATAATTTTTACTCTGAATTTGATTCAAACTATAATGAAATTAGAAGATGCTTGCTTCTTGAAAGGAAAGCTATGACAAACCTAGACAGCATATTAAAAAGCAAAGACATCACTTTGTCGACAAAGGTCTGTGTAGTCAAAACTATGGTCTTTCCAGTAGTCATGTACAGATGTGAGAGTTGGACCACAAAGGCAGCTGAGCACCGTAGAATTAATGCTTTTGAACTGTGGTGTTGGAGAAGACTCTAAGAGTCCCTTGGATTGCAAGGAGATCAAACGAGTTAATCTTAAAGGAAATCAACCCTGAATATTCATTCGAAGGACTGATGCTGAATCTCCAATAATTTGGCCACCTGGTGCAAACAGCCAACTCTTTGGAAAAGATCCTGATGCTAGGAAAGGTTGAAGGCAAAAGGAAAAGAAGATGGCAAAGAATGAGATTGTTGGATAGCATCACCAATTCATTGGACATTAAGTTGTGCAAATTCTGGGAGATAGTGAGGGACAGAAGGACTGGTGCATTGCAGTCCATGGTGTGGCAAAGAGTTGGACATGACTCAGTCACTGAACAACACAGTAAAATAATTATGCAAGTTGTAACCATAACCATGTGGCATGTATCATAATGGATGAACCAAAAAGGAGACTGTAAGAGAAGGAAAAGAAGGAATTAGCATAGATCAGAGCATGATTAATTTTGTAGGAACATTTTCTGCCCCTTTTAGTTATGAAGAAGTAAGCACACATATGAAGCCTGTTTGTTTTATTATAAATTATACATGCTAATTCAGTGATAACTTCACAGTCCTTAGTTTTCTATGGGAATTAAGGCTGTATGAAGTAAATCATTAAAATAGCATATATCTAGGAAGAGTTAGTGTTCCAAGTTATGTTGTTGCTGTTTCATTTTCTTTTAATAGGAGGGGAATAAATAAAAAATTAAATGAAAATAATTTTTGAGTTCTTATTTGGGCAAAAGTTTCCCAGTGAAAAATCCCAGCTTTTTATAGCCTAATTACTAGTTCTTCTTTTTAAATGATCATCCCCTCCTACTTTATCTTCATTTCTGTAAGTAACTAGGTATTATGACCATGATTCAAACCCATAACTCCAGCAGGGAAAGCAATTATGGCATAAATAATGAACACCAATAGGGAATACAAACTTGTAATAAACCATATTTAAGTCTGAAGATTATCTGAGTTTTGCATAGTTTAGGCCAGAAAAATATTTAACTGACAGTTAAGATTCAGCTATGGAAAATTCTCAGGACTATCTTTCCACCTAAACTGTGATAAAGGAGATCCACTGGGGTGCAATCTCACCATGATATATACTGGAATTAGAAAAGGGGGTGCAAATATGACAAATACCTGGAGGTAGAAAGTTCATGCCTTGAAAAAGTAGTGCAAAACTGTAAGAATAAAGTGTTATGTAAATTAAGGAGGAAGTTATAAGTTATAAAGAAGTCTTTCTATTGAGATCATTCTAATTTCTAACAAGTCCTTCAGATGAAATACAAAATCTTAAAGTCCATGTCATAGAAAGCAATTTCCAAGCAGCATACCTATTGTAAAGGAAAAAATATCAATCCATATCACTTAAGTATAATAGTGGTTTGTCTCTACTAAGTACTTTTCCTGATTCCAAGACTCCTGCACATTTAAGCAAAATTTTGCAAGGTCCTTAGAACTGAAACGAACAAGAAAGAGTTTACAGAAATCATAACCAACTTGAAATTAAGCTTACTTTTGTCCTATTTTAAAAGCCTTTTAAACATAGGGTGGAAAACTCTCTACAAATGTTCTGACACACAGAAAGAAAAAATTAGTCACATGCTTTATGCAAGTCAAAAGGAACGTAATCTAACAATTTGTTAAAACAAAAGGTGGTTGCTTTTTCCATATTTTAAATTAAGAATGTGGGAAAAAACTTGACCTAGTAGAGACTGGAAATGTATGCTTCAGCATATGTTTATAACTATCGTAAGGTAAAGGATATAGAAGAAAGGAGGCAGGGAAAGAGGAAAGTTAAGGAAACCATGAATTTACAGCTTTTAATATAAGTGTCCACAAACGCTAGAGGGGCCCTAAAGTTCCAAGGAAATTGGAATGTCTATTATCACTGCCTTCTGAAGTTCTTATTAGCTCTCTAGGAGTTAGAATTCTTCCCTTTACCTGAAGAAAAGCATCTATTCTCATTTTTCAGGCTGCAGAGATATTTTCAAAATAAAGAGTCATTTTTTCCTTGATCTCTGAGTGTTTGCACCTGCATTTATAAATGACTTGGGAATTTTTGAAACACTCTTTCTCAGAAAAACTGATAAATTTGCCCATCATTTCTAGAAAAGTCACTTTAACTTCCCAGATGAACATCCCTGAATGTATAATAAGTTTATTTCTGTTGTCAGATCTCTAAATCTTTCTGTATATTAAATTTTCCACTTAGAAAAATCACTAAATTGACAAACCTAGACAGTGTATTAAAAAGCAGAGACATCAGTTTGCCAACAAAGGTCCATATAGTCAAAGTTATGGTAAAGAATCCACTAACCAAGCAGGAGACCTGGGTTTGAACCCTGGGTTGGGAAGATCTGGAGAAGGAAATGACAACACTCTCCAATATTCTTGCCTAGGCAGAGGAGTCTGGCTACAGTCTATGGGGTCACAAAGAGTCAGATATGACTTAGAGACTAAACAGTAACAGCATGGTTTTGCTAGTAGACCAGTAAGCATGTGAGAGTTGGGCCATAAAGAAGGCTAAGCATCAAAGAATTGATGCTTTTGAATTGTGGTCCTGGAGAAGATGCTTGAGAGTTCCTTGGACTGCAAGGAGATCAAACCAGTCAATATGAAAGGAAATCAATCCTGAATATTCACTGGAAGGTCTGATGCTAAAGCTCCAATACTTTGGCCACCTGCTGCAAAGTGTTGATTTATTGGCAAAGACCCTAATGCTGGGAAAGATTGAAGGCAAAAGGAGAAGGGGTTAGCAGAGGAAGAGATGGTTAGATAGCATCACCAACTCAATGGCCATGAATTTGAGCCAACTCTGAGATAGTGGAGGACAGAGGAGAAAGAAGCCTGGCTTGCTGCAGTCCATGAGGTCACAAAGAGGAGTACACAACTGAGTGACTGAGAATAACCCGTAAATTTCTGACAATCGGAGCTAGAAATGACCTCGGAAATAGAACAATCGGCCCACTTATGAAATGGTTAGGAATATCTGATGCGCCCCCTAGTGTGTGGGAAAATGTGTGTTTCATATATGACATCCCTTTCACATGACTCATGTCATTAATTGAACATGATGCTTTTCCTAGCTCAGCTTAGATACACCATCATATTCATTATCACAAAGTTAGTGCCATGAAACTAGTCTCAATCAGAATTAGTGAACAAATTAAAAATTATTTACCATCCATAGCTTTGCCAATTATGTCATTTTACATGCAGAAGCTGAAAATTAAAAAATGTTCCCGATGTGTTGATTTAGCTAATTAATGTCAAGGCATGAATAATAAATCATTTTTTCTGTCTTCAAGAAATCATCCATTTATTCAGCACTTATTGAATACTTGATATCTGCAGCTAGGCACTAGATATTGGATTATATATGTGAAAAAGCCATTATTAACAATTGCAATGGGCTTTCAAAAAATACATCAATGGAATAACTTTAAGCTTTTCTGGCTGAGTGATGGAAATACTTAAATACAAAACAAAGTTATGAATTTAGACATTTCTAGTGAGCTTTGTGAAAAGCATACATCTTCTAAATTTTTCTGTAAGTTCTCTAATTTAAATATTAATAGATGTTTAATGCTTATTTTTTCTAGCTTACTAGGTTTAAGAAGGTCAAATTTAGATAGCACTGAAACACTGTCCTTTTACACATTGTATTTTTACATGTATTCAAGGTACATTGAGTCCTAAAACATTTCAGTACTCTGTAACTCTGCTGAAGTTATAAAGGAATTAGAACTAAACTGAGAATCAAAAAACAAGGTTCTAATATAATCTCTAATTACCTATGTCATATCATTTATTTTTCTGAAACCTCAATCTTAGTAAAATGAAAATAAAAAATAATATTAAAGACTATTTTTGTCTTTTAACAATAATTGAAAGCAAAGTATCAGTATTTTAGATGATTTATTTTGTTTCACAGTTGTTTTTATCTTTTTATTCCATAGATTGTTTATATCTACCATTTTGTGTTTGAACTAGCTCATTTACAAAGCAAAATCAGCAAAGAGAAAGCAAAGTCTGAATGTATAATGTCTGAATAACCCAAATTAATTTCTACAATTGAAAAACTCAATTATTGAAGTTAGAATCTCAATAGATTGGGTCAAACATAGTGTAGGCACAGCTGTAAAATTAAAAATAAGAGGCTAGACCTGAAGAAAATATGCATAATGAAACACGACAGAAATGAACATACAGATTAAAACACTTTAAATTAATTCATGGACATTTTCCACAATTGTCTGCATTAGTATACTAGTATTTTATTATTACTTTAATGGTTACAGGGTGTTTTATTATGTTGATATACAATAATTTGTCTGGTTCTCTATTTATATGCACTTGGGTTGTTTGATTTATTTTTGCTGGTGGTATTCTGGCATTCAATATTGTGAAACCAGTAGCTAACAGTCTAGTTAGTTTTTCCAAAGTGAAATATTCTTATTTTTTCCATAGTCTTGTATTATTATTTTTTAATCTCATTCAATTACTCCTTTCTTCTTTCTAAGCTGTGGGTCACTTTGATATTCAAATTCAGGTCTTTTTCCATTTCAGAAAAGTTTTATTAGAATTATAGTCATAGTATTGGAATTCTCTTTCTCTCACTCCAGGGACATCAATTACTGCATTTTTATTTTCCCCTATTCATTTTTCTATGTATATTGTTCTCTGATCCCTTTCACCACATTCTAGATGCTTCCCAAGATCATAAAAGACAATCTAATTTTCTGTGAAAATCAATACTATCTTTCTTTTCACTGAGTGTGAAAGTGTTTTTCTAGGAAATTCTTTTCAACTTCTCAGTTCCACACTGCATTGCTGAACATACAGCCAACTAAAAATATGTAGCACTGTTAGTTTTTACAAATGCCAAGTTGAGTAGAATTTTTGTCTGTTTCCTTTAACTTAATAAACACTGCCCATAATTTAATCAGCACTTTAGTTCATATGTAGGGGGTACAATCATCTATTCAATGGACATGAGTTTGAGCAAGCACAAGGAGTTGGTGATGGACAGGGAAGTCTGGCATGCTGCATGCAGTCCGTGGGGTTGCAAAGTCAGACACGACTGAGCAACTGAAATGAACTGAGAGGGTACAACTATACAGTGGAAGTGAGAAATAGATGTAAGGGACTAGATCTGATAGAGTGCCTGATGAACTATGGACAGAGGTCTGTGATATTGTACAGGAGACAGGGATCAAGACCATCCCCATGGAAAAGAAATGCAAAAAGGCAAAATGGTTGTGTGAGGAGGCCTTAAAATTGTGAAAAGAAGAGAAGCGAAAAGCAAAGGAGAAAGGGAAGCATAGTCTCATTTGAATGCAGAGTTCCAAAGGATAGCAAGGAGAGATAAGAAAGCCTTCCTCAGCGATCACTGCAAAGAAATAGAGGAAAACAACAGAATGGGGAAGACTAGAAATCTCTTCAAGAAAATTAGAGATACCAAGGGAATATTTCATGCAAAGATGGGTTCAATAAAGGACAGAAATGGTATGGACCTAACAGAAACAGAAGATATTAAGAAGAGGTGGCAAGAATACACAGAAGAACTGTACAAAAAAGATCTTCACGACCCAGATAATCACAATGGTGTGATCACTCACCTAGAGCCAGACATCCTGGAATGTGAAGTCAAGTGGGTCTTAGGAAGCATCATTATGAACAAAGCTAGTGGAGGTGATGGAATTCCAGTTGAGCTATTTAAAATCCTGAAAGATGATGCGGTGAAAGTGCTGCACTCAATATACCAGCAAATTTGGAAAACTCAGCAGTGGCCACAGGACTGGAAAAGGTCAGTTTTCATTCCAATCCCAAAGAAAGGCAATGCCAGAGAATGCTCGCACTACCACACAATTGCACTCATCTCACACACTAGTAAAGTCATGCTCAAAATTCTCCAAGCCAGGCTATAGCAATACGTGAACCGTGAACTTCCAGATATTCAAGCTGGTTTTAGAACAGGCAGAGGAACCAGAGATCAAATTGCCAACATCTGCTGGATCATGGAAAAAGCAAGAGAGTTCCAGAAAAACATCTATTTCTGCTTTATTGACTATGCCAAAGCCTTCGACTGTGTGGATCACAATAAACTGTGGAAATTTCTGAAGGAGATGGGAATACCAGACCACCTGACATGCCTCTTGAGAAACCTGTATGCAGGTCAGGAAGCAACAGTTAGAACTGGACATGGAACAACAGACTGGTTCCAAATAGGAAAAGGAGTATGTCAAGGCTGTATATTGTCCCCCTGCTTATTTAACTTACATGCAGAGTACATCATGAAAAACGCTGGGCTGGAAGAAGCACAAGCTGGAATCAAGATTGCTGGGAGAGATATCAATAACCTCAGATATGCAGATGACACCACCCATATGGCAGAAAGTGAAGAGGAACTAAAAAGCCTCTTGATGAAAGTGAAAGAGGAGAGTGAAAAAGTTGGCTTAAAGCTTAACGTTCAGAAAACTAAGATCATGGCATCTGGTCCCATCACCTCATGGGAAATAGATGGGGAGACAGTGGAAACAGTGTCAGACTTTATTTTTTGGGCTCCAGAATCACTGCAGATGGTGACTGCAGCCATGAAATTAAAAGACGCTTACTCCTTGGAAGGAAAGTTATGACCAACCTAGATAGCATATTAAAAAGCAGAGACATTACTTTGCCAACAAAGGTCTGTCTGGTCAAGGCTATGGTTTTTCCAGTTGTCATGTATGGATGTGAGAGTTGGACTGTGAAGAAAGCTGAGTGCTGAGAAATTGATGCTTTTGAACTGTGGTGTTGGAGAAGACACTTGAGAGTCCCTTGGACTGCAAGGAGATCCAACCAGTCCATCCTAAAGGAGATTAGTCCTGGGTGTTCATTGGAAGGACTGATGCTGAAGCTGAAACACCAATACTTTGGCCACCTCATGTGAAGAGTTGACTCATTGGAAAAGACCCTGATGCTGGGAGGGATTGGGGGCAGGAGGGGAAGGGGACGACAGAGGATGAGATGGCTGCATGGCATCACTGACTCGATGGGCATGAGTTTAAGTAAATCCAGGTGTTGGTGATGGACAGGGAGGCCTGGCGTGCTGCGATTCATGGGGTCTCAAAGAGTCGTACACGACTGAGCAACTGAACTGAACTGATGGAAGTTACATGCATACTGATTTTACCTATCCTATTCAAAATCAACTTGTCAACATCTGTTTATGATTAAAAAAAAAAAAAAAAGAAAACCCTCTACAGAAAGTGAATAAGCATGCTGTGTGCTCAGTCATGTCTGACTCTTCGTAACCCACAAGACTGTAGCCTGCCAGGCTCCTCTGTCCATGAAATTTTCCAGGCAAGAATACTGGGCTGGGTTGCCATTTCCTACTCCAGGGGCTCTTCCTGACCCAGGAATCAAACCTGTGTTTCTTTCATCTCTGCACTGGCAGGTGAATTCTCTACCACTGTAACACCTGGGAAGCCCAATGAGGGAATATACCTTGAAGCAATAAAGGCTATATACCTTAAGCCTAGAGCTAACATCATAATCAATTGCAAAAAAACTGAAAGCATTTCCTCTAAGATCAGGAGCAAGACAAGGGTGCCTACTCTCATCTCTTTTATTAAACATGGTATTGGAAGACCTAGGCTGTGTAATCACACAAGAAAAAGAAATAACAGGAATCCAAATTAGAAAGGAAGAAATATAACTGTGACTGTTTCCAGATGACATGATATCATACATAGAAGCCCTAAAAACACCACTGAAAAACTACTAGAGCTCATCAGTGATTTGGTAAATTATAGGATGCAAAGGTAATATATAAAAACCTGTTGCATTTCTAAACACTAACAACAAACTATCATGAAGAGAAATTAAGGAAACAATCCCATTTAGAATCACACCAAGAAGAATAATAATTTAGGAATAAATCTGCCAAAGGAGGTAAAAGACCTGAACTTGGAAAACTATAATACACTGGTGATAGAAATTGATGATGACACAAACAGCAGTTGAGTTATACCATGTCCACAGACTGGAAGAATTAACATTTTTAAATTGACTCTACTACTAAAGGCAATTATAGATTCATTAAAATCTCTATCAAATTACCAGTGGCATTTTTCACAATATTTCAAAATAATTTTAAAAGTTGTATGGAAAAACAAAAGACCTTGAATAGCCAAAACCATCTTGAGAAAAAAGAAACACAGCCAGAGGAAACATATTTGCAGGCTTCAGATTATATTACAAATCTACAGTAAAACAGTATTATGATACAGGCACAAAAACAGGTACATATATCAATGGAACAGAATTGAGACCTCAGAAATAAACTCATTGTCTTTATAGTCAATTAATCTGTGATAAAGGAGCTAAGAATATACAATGAAAAAAATCCAGTCCTTCAGTAAGTGGTGCCAGGAAAACTGGACAGTTATGTGTGAAAGAATGGAATTCAAACATTTTTTCATATCATATAAAACAAATAAAAATGGATTAAAAACACAGATGGAAGACCAGAAATCTTAAAGCTCCTAAAAGAAAACATAGGCAGAATACTCTTTGATACAAATCATAGCAATATTTTGGGGGGTCTATCCTTCTAAGGTGAAAGAAACAAAAGCAAAAAATAAACAAACAGGACATAATTAAACTTAAAAGCTTTTGTACAGCAAAGTAAACCATGGACAAAAGAGAAAGAAAGCCTAATGAATGGAAGAAAATATTTGCAAGTGATATGTCCAGTTAGGGATTAATATGCAAAATATACAAACAGCTTACAAAATTCAATATCAAAGAAAATGAAATGAACCCAATTAAAAAATGGCAAGACCTGAAAAGATGTTTTCCCAAATAAGACATACAGATGGCTAATAGATACATGAGAAGATTCTCAACATCACTAATCATCAAAGAAATGCATATCAAAACCACAGGATATCACCTCACACCATGGTTATCATCAAAAAGACCACAAATGACAAACGTTGTTAAAGACATGAAAAAAAGTGAGCTCTTGTACCTTGTTGGTAGGGATGTAAACTGGTACAGTCATTGTAGAAAACAGTATGGAAGTTTCTAGAAAACGAAAATAGAATTAGCATATGATTCAACAATTATATCCTTGGGTATATATATAAAGAAAATGAAAGCACTAATGCTTTAAGATATGCACACCCAAGTGTGTATAACAGCATCATTCACAATAGCCAGGATATGAAAGCAACCTAAATGCCTACCAATACATGAATGGCTAAAGAAAATATTGTATATAGTGGAATATTTCAACAATAAAAAAGAATTAAATATTGCCATTTTCAACAACATGGATAGACCTAGACATTATTATCTAAATCAAATGTCAGATGAAGACAAATACTATACAATTTCACTTACATGTAGAATCTAAAAAGCCAAACAAATGAGCAAACATAACAGAAACAGAATCACAGATACAGAAATAAATAGACGACCTCAAAAAGTGGGGGGAGTGGCAGATGACTGAAATGGGTAAGGGAGATTAACAGGTACAAACTCCTAGTTGTAAAATAAATGAGTCCTGGGAATGATATGTACACAGTGGGGGATTTAGTCTATAAGGTGATCATATATTTCATGGTAACACATGGTAAATAGACTCATCTACTATGGCCATCACTCTGTGATGTATAGAAATATGGAATCACTATGTTGTACACCAGGAATATAGTGCTGTTGGTTAAATATACTTCTAAAAATAAAACAAAAGTATCTCATAGAAAAGAGACCAGATTTGTGTTTACCAGAGGCAAGAGGTAGGATGAGAAGAAAGGGAATGAATGTAATCAAAAGGTCCAAACTTCTAATTATAAGATAAATAAGATTAGCAATATAATGTAAACATAATTAACACATATATTTTATACGCACACACACATAACTCCTAGGAGTTTTCAACACAAAGAATTTTCTTTTTTTTTTAATATCTATATGTGATGATGGATGTTCACTAAACTTATTGTGGTAAGCCTCTCAGGCTGTATGTAAGTCAAATCATTATGTTGTATACCTGAAGATTATACAGTGCTTTATGTCAGCTATATCTCAATAAATCTGGAAGGAAGAAATCATCTTGTTAAGTACTATTCAGATCCTGATATTTAATCATCCCTAAAAAGTTTAATACTATTTTCAAGATAAAAAGTTATACTGCCACACTTGCATGAATGTAAGCAGAGTCTGAAACAAAGTACTTTTTAGTTATAACAATAGCAACATTAAGTTTTAGCATTTTTACCAGCTATCCTAACCTCAAGTCCTAAAGGACCAGAGCCTATGAGTTGAATGATTCAATATCCTCAAATTATTATCTTGAAGCCCTAATCCCCAAAGTGATAGTATTTGGAAGTGAGGCCTTTGGAAGTAATTAGGTTTAGATGAGGTCATGAGAGTGAAATTCTCATGATGGGATTAATAACCTTATAAGAAGAGAAAGAAACAAAAGCTCTCTCCCTCTCCATCATGTGAGATGTGAGGATAAAGTGGGAAGGCAGGTATTTGTGAACCAGGCAGAGGGTCCTTCTCTGAAGACACTGAATCTGATGGCATTCTGTTCTTGGAGCTCCTGGCCTCCATAAATATGAGAAATAAATGTCTATTTTTAAGCCACATAATCTATGGAGCAAAAGCAAAAACGATACCCAGTTGTGGATGCGACTGGGGATAGAAGCAAGGTCCGACACTGTAAAGAGCAAAATTGCATAGGAACCTGGAATGTTAGGTCCATGAATCAAGGCAAATTGGAAGTGGTCAAACAGGAGATGGCAAGAGTGAATGTTGACATTCCAGGAATCAGCGAACTAAGATGGACTGGAATGTGTGAATTTAACTCAGGTGACCATGATATCTACTACTGTGCGCAGGAATCCCTTAGAAGGAATGGAGTAGCCATCATGGTAAACAAGAGAGTCCAAAATGCAGTACTTGGATGCAATCTCAAAAATTACAGAATGATCTCTGTTCACTTCCAAGGCAAACCATTCAATATCATGGTAATCCAAGCCTATGCCCCAACCAGTAACGCTGAAGAAGCTGAAGTTGAATGGTTCTATGAAGTCCTACAAGACCTTTTAAGACTAACACCCAAAAACGATGTCCTTTTCTTTATAGGGGATTGGAATGCAAAAGTAGGAAGTCAAGAAACACCTGGAATAATAGGCAAATTTGGCCTTGGGGTACGGAATGAAGCAGGGCAAAGGCTAACAGAGTTTAGCCAAGAGAACACACTGGTCATAGCCAACACCCTCTTCCAACAACACAAGAGAAGACTCTACACATGGACATGACCAGATGGTCAACACTGAAATCAGATACATTTTATTTTTTGCAGGCAAAGATGGAGAAGCTCTAAACAGTCAGCAAAAATAAGACCGGGAGCTGACTGTGGCTCAGATTATGAACACCTTATTGCCAGATTCAGACTGAAATTGAAGAAAGTAGGGAAAACCACTAGACCATTCAGGTATGACCTAAATCAAATCCCTTATGAATATACAGTGGAAGCGAGAAATAGATTTAAGGGGCTAGATCTGATAGACAGAGTGCCTGATGAACTATGGACGGAGGTTTGTGACATTGTACAGGCGACAGAGATCAAGACCATCCCCATGGAAAAGAAATGCAAAAAGGCAAAATGGTTGCCTGAGGAGGGCTTACAAATAGCTGTAAAAAGAAGAGAAGCAAAAAGCAAAGGAGAAGAGGAAAGATAAACCCATTTGAATGCAGAGTTCCAAAGAATAGAAAGGAGAGATAAGAAAGCCTTCCTCAGCGATCAGTGCAAAGAAATAAAGGAAAACAACAGAATGGGAAAGACTAGAGATCTCTTCAGGAAATTAGAGATACCAAGGGAACATTTCATGCAAAGATGGGTTCGAAAAAGGACAGAAATGGTATGGACCTAACAGAAGCAGAAGATATTAAGAAGAGGCGGCAAGAATACACAGAAGAACTGTACAAAAAAGATCTTCATGACCCAGATAATCACAATGGTGTGATCACTCACCTAGAGCCAGACATCCTGGAATGTGAAGTCAAGTGGGTCTTAGGAAGCATCATTATGAACAAAGCTAGTGGAGGTGATGGAATTCCAGTTGAGCTATTTAAAATCCTGAAAGATGATGCGGTGAAAGTGCTGCACTCAATATACCAGCAAATTTGGAAAACTCAGCAGTGGCCACAGGACTGGAAAAGGTCAGTTTTCATTCCAATCCCAAAGAAAGGCAATGCCAGAGAATGCTCGCACTACCA